>NW_027315768.1:2814663-2869663 GCF_026437365.1 Eucyclogobius newberryi | reverse complement strand
ATGGTGATAAATGTTTTTCATTTTCTCTGAATAATTGTGATTATTCACAAGAATCATCTCTGCAAGTTTGACTTTCATTTTTAGACATTTGTTACAGCTTCTGTCCTTAAACAGTTCATGGCTTTACTCACTCAGCTTTACTTCCTCTCACCAACTTATCTTTATTTATCGACACTGTCTGGGATTTTAGAGTAAATAATCCCAGTGTTAAGTTCTATGGTGTTTTATAGTGGCTTTATTATTTTTATGCTCAAAAGGCCTTTTTTAGACCACCAGATGGCGCCAGAGGACAGCTGCAGTCAAATCTGTGAAGGCCGGTGTATTAGAGCCACGGCACTCACGTGAGCACTGTGCAGATGATGGTCGTCAGTGTGGACATGTGTGGACATGTGTGGACATGTGTGGACATGTGTGGACATGTGTGGACATGTGTGAAGACGAGTCCCAGGACGAAGCAAGAATGAGACACTCACATATTTAGAGATTTATTAAAACAAAACAAATATTTAACTCATTGACATTAAAGTATGAAAAGTGAGGAGTTGTGGGAGCTGTATTCCGTCTGGCTCCTAAAGTAAGAGCTGCAGAGACCTCCCTCTCCCCAGACACCTCCAGTTGTTCAAACTGGCTGTGTGAGCGCCCTCTGGTGGTCTGTGCATGGGTCAGCAGGAGTGTTGGCTTCAGCTTGCCTGTGTCCGGAGGAGGACGTGGGAAGAACGCTTGCTCAGGGCAGAGTCTACTTTCCATTGGCTTGCAGCGACCCCCGTCCTCCTGCAGCGACCCCCGTCCTCCTGCAGCGACCCCCGTCCTCCTGCAGCGACACCCGTCCTCCTGCAGCGACACCCGTCCTCCTGCAGCGACACCCGTCCTCCTGCAGCGACACCCGTCCTCCTGCAGCGACACCCGTCCTCCTGCAGCGACACCCGTCCTCCTGCAGCGACACCCGTCCTCCTGCAGCGACACCCGTCCTCCTGCAGCGACACCCGTCCTCCTGCAGCGACACCCGTCCTCCTGCAGCGACACCCGTCCTCCTGCAGCGACACCCGTCCTCCTGCAGCGACACCCGTCCTCCTGCAGCGACACCCGTCCTCCTGCAGCGACACCCGTCCTCCTGCAGCGACACCCGTCCTCCTGCAGCGACACCCGTCCTCCTGCAGCGACACCCGTCCTCCTGCAGCGACACCCGTCCTCCTGCAGCGACACCCGTCCTCCTGCAGCGACACCCGTCCTCCTGCAGCGACACCCGTCCTCCTGCAGCGACACCCGTCCTCCTGCAGCGACACCCGTCCTCCTGCAGCGACACCCGTCCTCCTGCAGCGACACCCGTCCTCCTGCAGCGACACCCGTCCTCCTGCAGCGACACCCGTCCTCCTGCAGCGACACCCGTCCTCCTGCAGCGACACCCGTCCTCCTGCAGCGACACCCGTCCTCCTGCAGCGACCCGTCCTCCATATGGAGCCCCTGCACTACCAGGGCTGGGGTCAGGAGGCGCTCCAGGGCCTGGGGCTGGAGGGGGCTCACGCTGAACCACAGTCCCCCTGGAGAGGACGGGTCAGGCAGCAGGTACAGGAGATCCGGGCTGTCCCGCACAGACGCTGGGCTGGACACAAGGACAAACACAAAATGCTTTAACGTCATGGAAACGCATCTGTTCACGCGGCACAATCTGGTCTGAAGGGGACGCTGGCTCCAGGTTTAAACTCCTTTAATTAAGCTCTGCAGCACTTTGACTTGTTGCTCTGATCTTTATTTTTAGATCGCGTTGATAAATGTTGCCTAGAGAACAGCGCCGCTGTGAGGCGTGGTGCAGTGTAGAGCGCCGCTGTGAGGCGTGGTGCAGTGTAGAGCGCCGCTGTGAGGCGTGGTGCAGTGTAGAGCGCCGCTGTGAGGCGTGGTGCAGTGTAGAGCGCCGCTGTGAGGCGAACTATAACTCTAGTGTCCTCATATGGAGAGAGTCAGCACAGACATCAGGATGTGAACAGCAAAGGTTCTAATCATTGGACACAGGATCTACAGTGTGTGAGGCGTGGCTGTGAGGGCGTGGCTGTGAGGGCGTGGCTGTGAGGGCGTGGCTGTGAGGGCGTGGCTGTGAGGGCGTGGCTGTGAGGGCGTGGCTGTGAGGGCGTGGCTGTGAGGGCGTGGCTGTGAGGGCGTGGCTGTGAGGGCGTGGTGCAGTGCTCACTCACCACTTGTCCCTGTACAGCTGGTACAGGCTCCTCTCCTGCTCCGTCACGAGGCTCAGAAGCTGTGAGGAGCTCTCCTCCTCCAACTTCCTTTTCCTGGACTGACTTTGCCCTGAGAACAGCACAGTCAGTGAGAGCAGCTACAACACTACACGGCCTACTACACGGCCTACTACACGGCCTACTACACGGCCTACTACACGGCCTACTACACGGCCTACTACACGGCCTACTACACGGCCTACTACACGGCCTACTACACGGCCTACTAAAACTACACAGTGTCCTCATATGGAGAGAGTCAGCACAGACATCAGGATGTGAACAGCAAAGGTTCTAATCATTGGACACATTTACCCAGACTAAACATGCACCGAGTCTAAACCGTGTGTGTAGGGTGTGTAGCGTGTGTAGGGCATGTAGCGTGTGAGTGCAGGGCGTGTAGCGTGTGAGTGTAGGGCGTGTAGCGTGTGTAGGGCATGTAGCGTGTGAGTGCAGGGCGTGTAGCGTGTGAGTGCAGGGCGTGTAGCGTGTGTGTGTAGGGCGTGTAGTTTGTGAGTGTAGGGCGTGTAGCGTGTGTGTAGGGCGTGTAGCGTGTGAGTGTAGGGCGTGTAGCGTGTGAGTGTAGGGCGTGTAGCGTGTGAGTGTAGGGCGTGTAGTTTGTGAGTGCAGGGCGTGTAGCGTGTGTGTAGGCCGTGTAGCGCGTGCGTAGGGCGTGTAGTGTGTGAGTGCAGGGCGTGTAGCGTGTGTGTAGGCCGTGTAGCGCGTGCGTAGGGCGTGTAGCGTGTGTAGGGCATGTAGCGTGTGAGTGCAGGGCGTGTAGCGTGTGAGTGTAGGGCGTGTAGCGTGTGAGTGTAGGGCGTGTAGCGTGTGAGTGCAGGGCGTGTAGCGTGTGAGTGCAGGGCGTGTAGCGTGTGAGTGTAGGGCGTGTAGCGTGTGAGTGTAGGGCGTGTAGCGTGTGTGTAGGGCGTGTAGCGTGTGAGTGTAGGGCGTGTAGTTTGTGAGTGCAGGGCGTGTAGCGTGTGTGTAGGCCGTGTAGCGCGTGCGTGTAGCGTGTGAGTGTAGGGCGTGTAGCGTGTGAGTGTAGGGCGTGTAGCGTGTGAGTGTAGGGCGTGTAGCGTGTGAGTGTAGGGCGTGTAGCGTGTGCGTGTAGCGTGTGTGTAGGGCGTGTAGCGTGTGTGTAGGGCGTGTAGCGTGTGTGTAGGGCGTGTAGCGTGTGTGTAGGGCGTGTAGCGTGTGTGTAGGGCGTGTAGCGTGTGTGCAGGGCGTGTAGCGTGTGTGTAGCGTGTGTGTGTAGGGCGTGTAGCGTGTGAATGTAGGGCGTGTAGCGTGTGAATGTAGGGCGTGTAGCGTGTGAGTGTAGGGCGTGTGAGTGCAGGGCATGTGGCGTGTGAGTGCAGGGCGTGTGGCGTGTGAGTGCAGGGCGTGTAGCGTGTGAGTGCAGGGCATGTGGCGTGTGAGTGTAGGGCGTGTAGCGTGTGAGTGCAGGGCGTGTGGCGTGTGAGTGCAGGGCGTGTGGCGTGTGAGTGTAGGGCGTGTAGCGTGTGAGTGCAGGGCGTGTAGCGTGTGAGTGCAGGGCGTGTAGCGTGTGAGTGCAGGGCGTGTAGCGTGTGAGTGCAGGGCGTGTAGCGTGTGAGTGCAGGGCGTGTAGCGTGTGAGTGCAGGGCGTGTAGCGTGTGAGTGTAGGGCGTGTAAGTGTAGGGCGTGTAGTGCGTGTGTAGGGCCTGTAGCGTGTGTGTGTGTAGGGCGTGTAGCGTGTGTGTGTGTAGGGCGTGTAGCGTGTGTGTAGGGCGTGTAGCGTGTGTGTAGGGCGTGTAGCGTGCGTACCGTGTGGGCCCTGAGAGGCTGAAGGCACGTGGGGGCCCGGTCTGGTCTCACTCTGGAGCTCGGTGTAGATCTGGCTGAAGGATAAGGTCAGGTGCTGGTCCAGGCTCCGGGCCCCCACATATTTGGTGTTGAGGTAAACCAGAGAGCGGAGCAGCGAGGCTGGAGAGTGGGCCCCCAGAAGCCTGCTGCTCCACAGAGCCTGCTCGTCCACACGGCCCCAGAGCGAGCCTGCAACACACAGCTCAGGGTCAGTCCACAGGGAGCATCTGGAACACGAGGGGTGGAGGGCCACGCCCATCACAACACCACCTTCTGAAGAGGGCCCCACACATACTACACACTAACCCATCATTCCCTCAGAGAAACTGCAGGGGGCGCCACAGGCTCTCCACACTAAACATGTGCATGAAATCATGTCATTGATGTAATACAGGCGTGTCCAAACCACGGCCGGGGCCAAATGTGGCCCTCAGACTTATTCTCCTTCTAAGATAATTCAAACAACAAAAAGTCGTATTTTTACAGTAAAATGTTGTTCTATCGACTTCATATTAATGTTTCAAGTCTTATTAAAGGTGGAGGCATCAGAACTAGGTCAAATGTCTGGGGTTTGTGGCCCTCTGCTCTGTAGAAGTTTCAAAATGAGGCCCTCAAAGACACGTTTGGACACACTTGATGTAGGTCTACAGAGAACCTGAGCCAGATGCACCCAACACCCTACATCTGCACCCTACACCTGCACCCTAAACCCTACACCTACACCCTACACCTGCACCCTAAACACCCTAAACCCTACGTAGCACACGAAGAATGTGTTCACAAAGCAACATGTCTTCAGCTTAGATGAACAGCTCAGAGCTGCAGCTGAGGGGCCCGTGTGCGGGGCCCGTGTGCGGGGGCCAGAGCGCGTGTTGTGTGCGGGATAAGCTCGTCCTCAGATCTTTCGTTGCAATCACAAGAGTTCAGGATGTGAACAGCAGAAAGGTTTCATCCCGGGACAGATGCGTGTAGGTGTTAGCACATGTGCTCTACTGACCATAGGTGTTAGCACATGTGCTCTACTGACCATAGGTGTTAGCACATGTGCTCTACTGACCATAGGTGTTAGCACATGTGCTGTAATGACCATAGGTGTTAGCTGTGCTGTAATGACCATAGGTGTTAGCACATGTGCTATACTGACCATAGGTGTTAGCACATGTGCTATACTGACCATAGGTGTTAGCACATGTGCTATACTGACCATAGGTGTTAGCACATGTGCTATACTGACCATAGGTGTTAGCACATGTGCTATACTGACCATAGGTGTTAGCACATGTGCTATACTGACCATAGGTGTTAGCACATGTGCTATACTGACCATAGGTGTTAGCACATGTGCTGTACTGACCATAGGTGTTAGCACATGTGCTGTACTGACCATAGGTGTTAGCACATGTGCTGTACTGACCATAGGTGTTAGCTGTGCTGTACTGACCATAGGTGTTAGCTGTGCTGTACTGACCATAGGTGTTAGCTGTGCTGCACTGACCATAGGTGTTAGCACATGTGCTGTACTGACCATAGGTGTTAGCTGTGCTGTGCTGACCATAGGTGTTAGCACATGTGCTGTACTGACCATAGGTGTTAGCTGTGCTGTACTGACCATAGGTGTTAGCTGTGCTGTACTGACCATAGGTGTTAGCTGTGCTGCACTGACCATAGGTGTTAGCTGTGCTGCGCTGACCATAGGTGTTAGCTGTGCTGCGCTGACCATAGGTGTTAGCACATGTGCTGTACTGACCATAGGTGTTAGCACATGTGCTGTACTGACCATAGGTGTTAGCACATGTGCTGTACTGACCATAGGTGTTAGCTGTGCGGCGCTGACCATAGGTGTTAGCTGTGCTATAATGACCATAGGTGTTAGCACATGTGCTGTACTGACCATAGGTGTTAGCACATGTGCTGTACTGACCATAGGTGTTAGCACATGTGCTGTACTGACCATAGGTGTTAGCACATGTGCTGTACTGACCATAGGTGTTAGCTGTGCTGTACTGACCATAGGTGTTAGCTGTGCTGCGCTGACCCTCCGGGAGCACGTGTGGCCTCCACCTCCTCAGGACCAGGCTCAGCTCCTCCACAAACGGCTGGTAGCACGCGTCTCCAAACAGGTCGTCTGCTCGGCCTTTGGCGTTAAGGTGCTGCACACACGTGACTACAGTTAAACACGTTCAATGGCCTTTTACCTTTGGTCAGCTTCTGCGTCACTGCGTCATGTTTCAGTCGTCAGCACAGATCTCAGGATGTGAACAGCAAAAGATTCTAATCACTGGAAACTATTCAGTCAAATACACCCAGAGTACACACATGTCCCAGAGTACACACATGTCCCAGAGTACACACATGTCCCAGAGTACACACATGTCCCAGAGTACATACATGTCCCAGAGTACATCCCAGAGTACACACATGTCCCAGAGTACACACATGTCCCAGAGTACATACATGTCCCAGAGTACATCCCAGAGTACACACATGTCCCAGAGTACATCCCAGAGTACACACATGTCCCAGAGTACACACATGTCCCAGAGTACATACATGTCCCAGAGTACATCCCAGAGTACACACATGTTCCAGAGTACACAAGAGCAGTAGTAGTAGTAGTAGTACTCTGCCACGTGCGGTGTGTGTTGTGCTGGTGCTGCGCCACAGGAAGTACCGCTCTAATCTCCTTCCCCCGCTCCAAAACTCCAAACTTTGGTTCCTACTTTAAGACCCGCCCCCTGTAGCGTCAGAGCTCGCGCTAAAGACTAAAGTCACATTCCCGTTAAATGAAACAGAGAGAGGTTAATCGAACTTCAATCCATTAATTGAAAAGGACCAGAAAACGCTTTAATCAATGGCTTGAGTTTAAAAGGCAGAGTTTTACTGTCGAAGGCGCAGGGCATTCTCCACTTATATTTGGCAAATTCTACATTCATAAAAGTAAATGTTCATCATCAGTGTCCCTTTTCCCCCTGTCCTTATTAAACAAATTGAAACATATTTGCTCACCATTTCCAAAATTTTAAACCAAAAAGCCATTTTACTTATTTCTATTTCTGTAACTTATAGATTACACAAGTGTGGATCGTTCACCTTGTGAGTGTTCATTTTTGTGGGTAAGATAAGCACAAGTATTATTATTATGAGGGTCTGAGCCCAGGCGTGAGACCCTAAACCAGGGGTCACCAGGGGTCACCACACTTTCACTTTCACCAAGAGTTTGAGAAACAGTCCTCAAGCCGGGGTCCGGAACTTCAGTCAATTTTAAATGATATTGTATTGTTATATTATGTCGGTGTAATCCCTCATTCGTCCAGGCGTGTTCCATAGTAGAAAAAGCTTCAGTTGTTTCATCTGGACTCAGTTTGAAAAAATAGACGTTTCGACTCTCATCCAAGAGTCATTGTCAATAAAAGAATTTAGATCGAGAACTCCGATATTAATACTGTTCTGTGGTAAGACCCGCCCATTGGGAGGAGCCTTCCTGAAGTAGAAGGAGTTGTTTGTTTCAACAGAAACTCCCCCCTTGTATCTACCGAGCCTATTCAGAATCTTAATGGGCTGTTAAAACCTCTTTGTCTTTGTGAGACCCTGGCTCAACCACCCTGAGTACCTGATTAGCATCTGAATGTCCTCTACCTTTCCAGGGGTTCAGTATACCATTATAGATACCAGGAAGATTGAATCTTAGCCCTCCATTTCTGTTTAAAGAAGGTCTTTCTTTTTTAACAAAAATAGCTTCCTTGACTCCTCTTTCAAACCATCTTTTCTCCTGCTTAAAACCTTCACCTCACCGTCTTCAAACGAGTGATTAGAGGCTTCAAGATGGAGATGCACGGCGCTCTGTGGTCCTGAACTAGTATTTCTTCTGTGCTGATAAAGCCTCTTGTGTAGAGGCTGTTTTGTCTCACCTATGTAACGTTCTTTACAGCTTTCTTCACTGCATTGGATCGAATAAACTACATTGCTCTGTTTTTGAGTCGGCAACTTGTCCTTTGGGTGAACCAGTTTTTGTCTTAAAGTGTTTCCTGGTTTAAAATAAACAGGGACTTCGTGTTGTCTAAAAATTCTCTGCAGTTTTTCCGACAGGCCAGACACATAAGGGATAGAAACACCCTTCCTTCTCTGTTCAGTTTCCCTTTTGTCCTGCTTCTTGGTTCTCTTCACTCTGTTGAGAGCCCAAGCGGGGTAACCACAGGCTGAGAGGGCATTTCGGACATGTTTTTCCTCTTTCTTCTTGCCCTCTGAGCTGGTGGGCACACCTTGAGCTCTGTGTTGTAAGGTTCTGATCACCCCCAGCTTGTGCTGTAGTGGGTGGTTGGAACCAAAGAGCAGATACTGGTCCGTGTGTGTAGGTTTCCTATATACTTCTATTTGGAGTTTCCCGTCCTCTCCTCTGATCGTGGAACAATCAAGAAAGGCCAAGCGATTCTCCTTAGCGTCTTCTCTTGTAAACCTAATATGTGGGTCCACAGCATTGATGTGATCAGAGAAGGTTTCCAGCTCTTGTTTCTTAATTGTTACAAAAGTATCATCGACATAGCGGAGCCACAGTTTTGGAGCTATGCCTGAGAATGAGGACAGTGCCTTCTTCTCAAAGTGCTCCATGTACAGGTTGGCCACTATGGGAGAGACGGGCGAGCCCATGGCACAGCCATGAATCTGTCTGTAAAATTGTCCCCGGAATTGAAAGTAAGTGGTGTTCAGACAGATGTCCAACAGTTTACATATGTGTTCAGTTTGGTCCTTTCCTGTAGGGTGGTGTCTTCCTGCAGTCTGATCCTCACTGCTGCTACTGCATCAGTGGTCGGGATGCAGGTGAACAGGGACACCACATCATATGAAACCATGAGGTCATCTGGGTCCAGTTGGAGATGTTTCACTTTATTCACAAAGCTTTATTCAAAAAGGTGTGCCCACCAGCTCAGAGGGCAAGAAGAAAGAGGAAAAACATGTCCGAAATGCCCTCTCAGCCTGTGGTTACCCCGCTTGGGCTCTCAACAGAGTGAAGAGAACCAAGAAGCAGGACAAAAGGGAAACTGAACATAGAAGGAAGGGTGTTTCTATCCCTTATGTGTCTGGCCTCTCGGAAAAACTGCAGAGATTTTTTAGACAACACGAAGTCCCTGTTTATTTTAAACCAGGAAACACTTTAAGACAAAAACTGGTTCACCCAAAGGACAAGTTGCCGACTCAAAAACAGAGCAATGTAGTTTATTCGATCCAATGCAGTGAAGAAAGCTGTAAAGAACGGTACATAGGTGAGACAAAACAGCCTCTACACAAGAGGCTCTATCAGCACAGAAGAAATACTAGTTCAGGACCTCAGAGTGCCGTGCATCTCCATCTTGAAGCCTCTAATCACTCGTTTGAAGACGGTGAGGTGAAGGTTTTAAGCAGGAGAAAAGATGGTTTGAAAGAGGAGTCAAGGAAGCTATTTTTGTTAAAAAAGAAAGACCTTCTTTAAACAGAAATGGAGGGCTAAGATTTAATCTTCCTGGTATCTATAATGGGTTACTGAACCCCTGGAAAGGTAAAGGACCAGGGCATTCAAATGCTAATCAGGTACTCAGGGTGGTTGAGCCAGGGTCTCACAAAGACAAAGAGGATTCTAATAGCCCATTAAGATTCTGAATAGGCTCGGTAGATACAAGGGGAGAGTTTCTGTTGAAACAAACAACTCTTTCTACTTCAGGAAGGCTCCTCCCAATGGGCGGGTCTTACCACAGAACAGTATTAATATCGGAGTTCTCGATCTAAATTCTGTTATTGACAATGACTCTTGGATGAGAGTCGAAACGTCTACTTTTTCAAACTGAGTCCAGATGAAACAACTGAAGCTTTTTCTACTATTGTTATATTGTGACATATGAAAAGAGTATTGTAATAGGCCTAATTATATTTTATTGACCTGAATTTAACAATGTACTGCAGACATTTCATCCCTCTGAACTTTAGAACTGTGAACTTGGGCCTCAAAACTCCGTCCGTCACGTGACATGTCAGAGGCGGCGCAGTAATTGTGGTGCCCGTGACCTGGAGGTGGCTGCTGAAGTACTAGTACTGCCTAGTACTCCGCCTACTCTCTGGCCGTGACGGGGGTCTTCAGCCGAATCACAGACCGGCGGGTAAGACCCGAACCGGGCCAGACAGCGCGGGTTTACCGGCTGTTTGACCGAGAGCAGTCCGGGGCGTGTCCCATCAGAGAGCAGTCCGGGGCGTGTCCCATCAGAGAGCAGTCCGGGGCGTGTCCCATCAGAGAGCAGTCCGGGGCGTGTCCCATCAGAGAGCAGTCCGGGGCGTGTCCCATCAGAGAGCAGTCCGGGGCGTGTCCCATCAGAGAGCAGTCCGGGGCGTGTCCCATCAGAGAGCAGTCCGGGGCGTGTCCCATCAGAGAGCAGTCCGGGGCGTGTCCCATCAGAGAGCAGTCCGGGGCGTGTCCCATCAGAGAGCAGTCCGGGGCGTGTCCCATCAGAGAGCAGTCCGGGGCGTGTCCCATCAGAGAGCAGTCCGGGGCGTGTCCCATCAGAGAGCAGTCCGGGGCGTGTCCCATCAGAGAGCAGTCCGGGGCGTGTCCCATCAGAGAGCAGTCCGGGGCGTGTCCCATCAGAGAGCAGCCCGGGGCGTGTCCCATCAGAGAGCAGTCCGGGGCGTGTCCCATCAGAGAGCAGTCCGGGGCGTGTCCCATCAGAGAGCAGCCCGGGGCGTGTCCCATCAGAGAGCAGTCCGGGGCGTGTCCCATCAGAGAGCAGCCCGGGGCGTGTCCCAAACCGACGAAACGCTTCTGGGACAATTTATTTACCAGTTGAGTTGAGAATCCTCTTTAGCACGTTACTTTAGTTTAGTTTTTTTCAAAATGGTCAAGACTGAGATTTCCAATGGCTCAGGATAGATTCACTGTCTTAGTGTTGCTACATGTGCATAAGAACATTAGCATAAATATAGAGGGTAATTGACATAATATATACATATATTATATATGTGGAAGAACCCAAGAAGGAAGAAGTTATTTTGACTTCTATGGTTCATGTGTCACCTTACATCAGAATACTTTTAAGTTTTATTCACTTTTGAACATTTCTATTTGTAATTTAGTTTTCTATTCAGACGTTTAATTCAAATCTTGATAACTTTGTCACAATAAAGTTGATATACTTTTAATGTTTTATTCTATAGAAGGAATTTTAGATATTTGATAACTGTCTCGAGTTCCTCTCAACAGTTACGTCGCCCAGATCGGCGTCACCGGGGCCCCATCCTGGAGCCAGGCCTGGGGTGGGTGCTCGACGGCGAGCGCCTGGTGGCCGGGTCTCTCCCCACGGGGCCCGGCCGGTCACAGCCCGAAAGAGCGACGTGGGGCCGCCCTCCCGTGGGCCCACCACCCGCAGGAGGATCCATAAGGGGCCGGTGCAGAGAGATCTGGGCGGCAGTCGATGGCAGGGGCCTCGACAACCAGATCTCCAGACACAGAGACTAACTCTGGGGACATGGAATGTCACCTCGCTGGGGGGAGGAGCCTGAGCTTGTGCGGGAGGTTGAGCGATACCGACTAGATATAGTCGGCCTCACCTCCACGCACAGTTTGGGCTGTGGAACCATCTCCTCCAGAGGGGCTGGACGCTCCACTTCTCTGGTGTTGCCCGCGGGGAGAGGCGGGGCTGGTGTGGGCGGGGCTGGTGTGGGCTTATAGCCCCTCAGCTCAGCCGCCACGTGTTGGAGTTCACCCCTAGGGACGAGAGGGTCACGTCCCTTCGCCTTCGGGTGGGGGACATGTCTCTCACTGTTGCGGCGGCCTACAGGCCGAACAGCAGTGCAGAGTACCCGGCCTTCTTGGAGTCCGTGGGAGGGGTACTGGACAGTGCACCGACCGGGGACTCCATTGTTCTACTGAAGAACGGCTTCCCCGATCTGAACCCGAGCGGTGTTCAGTTATTGGACTTCTGTGCCACGGATTGTCCATAACTAACACCATGTTCAAGCACAAGGTCCATGAGTGCACATGGCACCAGGACACAGGAGGTCAATGATCCACTTTGTTGTCGTGTCATCTGACCTCCGGCCGCGTGTCTTGGACACTCGGGTGAAGAGAGGGGCAGAGCTGTCAACCGATCACCACCTGGTGGTGAGTTGGATCCTCTGGCGGAGGAGGAAACCGGACAGACTTGGCAGACCCAAGCGCATTGTGAGGGTCTGTTGGGAACGTCTTGCGCCTCAGGAGTGGGAAGCAGTGTCTCACCAACACCGTTTACGGTGCGGGTGGAGGCCTGCTGACCTCAGCTGGGGATGTCGTCGGACGGTGGAAGGACTTTCAGGATCTCTTTAATCCCTCAGTCACGTCTTCCGAAGAGGAAGCAGAGACCGGGAACTTAGAGGCTGGCTCGTCCATCACCCAAGCTGAAGTTACTGAGGACCGGGTTCCTGGACCGGGTTCCCGGACCGGGTTCCCGGACCGGGTTCCTGGACCGGGTTCCTTGTGTGAAGACCAGGCCCCTGATCGTCTTCACACTCAGGGTTTCTCTGACTAAATTCTACTCTGAAGTGACATATGGTGTGCATAGTAGAGCTCTAAGCCCCTCAGAGGTGAAACTCTAACTTGAACGCCATGACTGTGTGAGTGTGTGATAAACGTGAGTTCTGACCTGTGCAGAGGCGTGTGAGACATGCCAGCAGGAGCAGCTTCATTCTTCACGGGGCATCGTTGTGTGGACCACAGGACCGGCCTCACTGCACCTGATGACTGACCACAGGACCGGCCTCACTGCACCTGATGACTGACCACAGGACCGGCCTCACTGCACCTGATGACTGACCACAGGACCGGCCTCACTGCACCTGATGACTGACCACAGGACCGGCCTCACTGCACCTGATGACTGACCACAGGACCGGCCTCACTGCACCTGATGACTGACCACAGGACCGGCCTCAGGCTCCAGCATCGTGTGGAAAAAGAACTCGCCTGTTAAAACAATCCATCCATCCATCCATCTTCTGCCGCTTTATCCGGGGCCGGGTCGCGGGGGCAGCAGTCTGAGCAGGGACTCCCAGACTTCCTTCTCCCCAGACACTTCCTCTAACTCCTCCGGGGGGATCCCGAGGCGTTCCCAGGCCAGCCGAGAGACATAGTCTCTCTACCAGCGTGTCCTGGGTCTTCCCCGGGGCCTCTTCCCGGTGGGACATGCCTGAAACACCTCCCGAGGGAGGCGCCCAGGAGGCATCCGGAACAGATGCCCGAGCCACCTCAGCTGGCTCCTCTCGACGTGGAGGAGCAGCGGCTCTACTCCGAGCTCCCCCCGTGTGGCCGAGCTCCTCACCCTATCTCTAAGGGAGCGCCCAGCCACACGGCGGAGGAAACTCATTTCGACCGCTTGTATCCGCGATCTTGTTCTTTCGGTCACTACCCAAAGCTCATGACCATAGGTGAGGTCAGAACGTAGAGTGACCAGTAAATAGGTCACGGCTCAGCTCCCTCTTTACCACAACGGTCCGATGCAGCGACTGCATCACTGCAGCCGCTGCACCGATCCGACTGTCGATCTCACGCTCCATCCTTCCCTCACTCGTGAACAAGACCCCGAGATACTTGAACTCCTCCACTTGGGGCAAGGACACCCCACCCACCTGGAGAGGGCAAGCCACCTTTTTCCGGTCGAGAACCATGGCCTCGGATTTGGAGGTGCTGATTCTCATCCCAGCCGCTTCACACTCGGCTGCAAACCGTCCCAGTGCATGTTGCAGGTCCGGGTTTGATGGAGCCATCAGGACAACATCGTCTGCAAACAGCAGAGATGAGATCCTGTGGTCCCCAAACCGGACACCCTCCGACCCCTGACTGCGCCTAGAAATTCTGCCCATAAAAATTATGAACAGAACCGGTGACAAAGGGCAGCCCTGGTGGAGTCCAACATGCACTGGGAACAGGTCTGACTTACTGCCGGCAATGCGAACACAGCTCCTGCTCCGGTCATACAGGGACCGGACAGCCCTGAGCAAAGGGCCCCGGACCCCGTACTCCCGGAGCACCCCCCAAAGGACACCCCGAGGGACACGGTCGAAAGCCTTCTCCTGATCCACAAAGCACATGTGGACCGGTTGGGCAAACTCCCATGAACCCTCGAGCACCCGATGGAGGGTATAGAGCTGGTCCAGTGTTCCACGACCAGGACCAAAACCACTCTGCTCCTCCTGAATCCGAGGTTCGACTATCGGTCGGATTCTCGTCTCCAGTACCTTGGAATAGACCTTATGGGAGGCTGAGGAGTGTGATCCCTCTGTAGTTGGAACACACCCTCCGGTCCCCCTTCTTGAACAGAGGGACCACCACCCCGGTCTGCCAGTCCAGAGGCACGGTCCCCGAACGCCACGCGATGTTGCAGAGACGTGTCAACCAAGACAGTCCTACAACATCCAGATACTTTAGGTACTCAGGGCGGATCTCATCCACCCCCGGAGCCACCGAGGAGTTTGCGAACAACCTCAGTGACTTCAGCTTGGGTGATGGATGAGCCAGCCTCCGAGTCCCCGGTCTCTACTTCCTCTTCGGAAGACGTGACTGAGGGATTAAGGAGATCCTTAAAGTATTCCTTCCACCGTCCGACGACATCCCCAGTTGAGGTCAGCAGGCCTCCACCCGCACCGTAAACGGTGTTGGTGAGACACTGCTTCCCCCTCCTGAGGCGCCGAACGGTTTGCCAGAATTTCTTTGGTGCCAACCGATAGTCCTCCTCCATGGCCTCCCCGAACTCCTCCCAGGCCCGGGTTTTTGCCTCTGCGACAGCACGAGCCGCGGCTCGCTTGGCCTGCCGATACCCGTCGATGACCTCCGGAGACCTACAAGCCAGAGTGGCCTGATAGGCCTCCTTCTTCAGTCTGACGGCATCCCTTACTTCCGGTGTCCACCACCGGGTTCGGGGATTGCCGCCACGACAGGCACCGGAGACCTTGCGACCACAACTCCGAGCAGCCGCATCAACAATGGAGGCGGAGAACATGGTCCACTCGGACTCAATGTCTCCAACCTCCCCCGGGACATGGGAGAAGCTCTCCCGGAGGTGCGAGTTGAATACCCTACTGACAGAGGGTTCCACAAGACGTTCCCAACAGACCCTCACAATGCGCTTGGGTCTGCCAAGTCTGTCCGGCTTCCTCCTCCGCCAGCGGATCCAACTCACCACCAGGTGGTGATCGGTTGACAACTCTGCCCCTCTCTTCACCCGAGTGTCCAAGACACGCGGCCGGAGGTCTGATGACACGACAACAAAGTCGATCATTGACCTCCGGCCTAGGGTGTCCTGGTGCCATGTGCACTGATGGACACCCTTGTGCTTGAACATGGTGTTCGTTATGGACAATCCGTGGCTAGCACAGAAGTCCAATAACTGAACACCGCTCGGGTTCAGATCGGGGAAGCCGTTCTTCCCGATCACCCCTCTCCAGGTGTCACTGTCATTGCCCACGTGGGCGTTGAAGTCCCCCAGTAGAACAACGGAGTCCCCGGTCGGTGCACTGTCCAGTACCCCTCCCAAGGACTCCAAGAAGGCCGGGTACTCTGCACTGCTGTTCGGCCCGTAGGCCGCCACAACAGTGAGAGACCTGTCCCCCACCCGAAGGCGGAGGGACGCGACCCTCTCGTTCACCGGGGTAAACTCCAACATGTGGCGGCTGAGCTGAGGGGCTATAAGCAAGCCCACACCAGCCCGCCGCCTCTCCCCGCGGGCAACACCAGAGAAGTGGAGCGTCCAGCCCCTCTCGAGTAGATGGGTTCCAGAGCCCAAACTGTGCGTGGAGGTGAGGCCGACTATATCTAGTCGGTATCGCTCAACCTCCCGCACAAGCTCAGGCTCTTTCCCCCCCAGCGAGGTGACGTTCCATGTCCCCAGAGTTAGTCTCTGTGTCTGGAGATCTGGTCGCCGAGGCCCCTGCCGTCGACTGCCGCCCAGATCTCTCTGCACCGGCCCCTTATGGATCCTCCTGCGGGTGGTGGGCCCACGGGAGGGCGGCCCCACGTCGCTCTTTCGGGCTGTGCCCGGCCGGGCCCCGTGGGGTAAGACCCGGCCACCAGGCGCTCGCCATGGAGCACCCATCCCAGGCCTGGCTCCAGGATGGGGCCCCGGTGACGCCGATCCGGGCGACGTAAACGGCCTTGTTCGTGTCGTCGTCATAAGAGGCTTCTGAACCGATCTTTGTCTGACCCGTCACCTAGGACCTGTTTGCCTTGGGAGACCCTACCAGGGGCTTGAAGCCCCCGACAACATAGCTCCTGGGATCATTCGGGCACTCAAACCCCTCCACCACGTTAAGGTGTCGGTTCAAGGAGAGGCTGTTCTGTTAAAACAAATCAACCTTTATTCATAAGCAGTGGCGGGTCGTGGTTCTGGGGCTTGGGCCTTCAGTACACAGTCCCACCCGAATGAATCCACCTCTTATTACATCATTTTACATCATTATGATGTCATGGCTCTAGACACTGTACATTTAGACAGAAACGCAGTTCAACCAGGCGTTGCCTCACCTTGTCCTGTCGGTGTCCGCGCGTTCTCCACGCCGGTGTTTCCCACAAATATTTATTACATTATTATATATTTTTAAAATTATATTCTGATTATGTTTAGGCTAGCAGAGAAGGCCTTGCTGGCCCTCACGGCCCATAAGGCACCTTTCACCCTCACACACAGGCCTCACACACACGCACAGTCACAAACTCAAATGAAACACATAAGAATGAGCACATATGATGAACCAGTAGAGAAAACACCATCATACGAGCAGTCAGAACCAGGAGCAGAGAGTCGCCAGCAGGCACAGAGCCCAGAGGGCAGACGAGACAGACCAGCCAGGCCCCAGCACCAGCACCCAGGCCCCAGCACCAGCACCCAGGCCCCAGCACCAGCACCAGTCATTTGTTACAGCGTCTCCTTAAAGCTGTTCATGGCTTTACTCAGTTTTAGTTCCCCTCTCACCAAGTTACCTTTTATTTATCGACACATTGTTCTGGAATTTTGGAGTAAATGTAGGCCCAAAGTCACTTTATAGTGGCTTTATTATTTTTATGCTCAAAAGGCCTTTTTTAGACCACCAGATGGCGCCAGAGGACAGCTGCAGTCAAATCTGTGAAGGCCGGTGTATTAGAGCCACGGCACTCACGTGAGCACTGTGCAGATGATGGTCGTCAGTGTGGACATGTGTGGACATGTGTGGACATGTGTGGACATGTGTGGACATGTGTGGACATGTGTGGACATGTGTGGACATGTGTGGACATGTGTGGACATGTGTGAAGACGAGTCCCAGGACGAAGCAAGAATGAGACACTCACATATTTAGAGATTTATTAAAACAAAACAAATATTTAACTCATTGACATTAAAGTATGAAAAGTGAGGAGTTGTGGGAGCTGTATTCCGTCTGGCTCCTAAAGTAAGAGCTGCAGAGACCTCCCTCTCCCCAGACACCTCCAGCAATGGCACCATTTTCACTGGAGCGTAGTGTGCTGTACAGTGTGTCCACCCTAAAGCCCTTCACACCCACTGAGCGCCCCCAGAGTCACCACAGCGGTACCAGTCTCTGCTCATGGCATAAAGCAGGTGTTCAGGTGGCGCCCCCCGCAGCCCAAACACGGGTGGGACATGGTCAATGACCCTCGTGCTCTAAGGGCACTTCATCATGTCTTCAAACTGTAGTGAAATAAAGCCGCCTGGAGGAGAGTTCTGAGGGACTAAAAGCAGCTTCTGAGGAGGACAGACAGGTGGCGCTTCTGAGGAGGACAGACAGGTGGCGCTTCTGAGGAGGACAGACAGGTGGCGCTTCTGAGGAGGACAGACAGGTGGCGCTTCTGAGGAGGACAGACAGGTGGCGCTTCTGAGGAGCAAGAGACAGGTGGCGCTGGTGAGTCTGGACCACCAGCTGTAGGTTCAGTGTGAAAGTAGCAGCAGAGCACAGGTCCGGCCTCCGCCCACTCACGGCTCAGTATATAGAATACTACACTACATTTACTACAGCACTGAGTCCACAGGCTGAATCTGAGTGGTCAGCGCACGTCCGGTCAGCGCACGTCCGGTCAGAGCACGTCAGGTCAGAGCACATGGAAAACTACAGGTTATGTTCAAACTAGCTGTGTGAGCGCCCTCTGGTGGTCTGTGCATGGGTCAGCAGGAGTGTTGGCTTCAGCTCGCTCCTGCCGGAGGAGGACGACGTGGGAAGAACGCTTGCTCGGGGCAGAGCCTACTCTCCATTGGCTGGCTCTGACTGGTCCTCCTGCTCCTCCTGCAGCGCCCGGTCCTCCTGCAGCGCCCGGTCCTCCTGCAGCGCCCGGTCCTCCTGCAGCGCCCGGTCCTCCTGCAGCGCCCGGTCCTCCTGCAGCGCCCGGTGCTCCTGCAGCGCCCGGTGCTCCTGCAGCGCCCCGTCCTCCTGCAGCGCCCCGTCCTCCTGCAGCGCCCCGTCCTCCTGCAGCGCCCCGTCCTCCTGCAGCGCCCGGTCCTCCTGCAGTGACCCGTCCTCCTGCAGCACCCGGTCCTCCCGCAGCGACCCATCCTCCCGCAGCGCCCAGTCCTCCCGCAGCGACCAGTCCTCCCGCAGCGACCAGTCCTCCTGCAGTGACCCGTCCTCCTGCAGCACCCGGTCCTCCTGCAGCGACCCGTCCTCCTGCAGCGACCCGTCCTCCTGCAGCGACCCGTCCTCCTGCAGCGACCCGTCCTCCTGCAGCGACCCGTCCTCCTGCAGCGACCCGTCCTCCTGCAGCGACCCGTCCTCCATATGGAGCCCCTGCACTACCAGGGCTGGGGTCAGGAGGCGCTCCAGGGCCTGGGGCTGGAGGGGGCTCACGCTGAACCACAGTCCCTCTGGAGAGGACGGGTCAGGCAGCAGGTACAGGAGATCCGGGCTGTCCCGCACAGACGCTGGGCTGGACACAAGGACAAACACAAAATGCTTTAACGTCATGGAAACGCATCTGTTCACGCGGCACAATCTGGTCTGAAGGGGACGCTGGCTCCAGGTTTAAACTCCTTTAATTAAGCTCTGCAGCACTTTGACTTGTTGCTCTGATCTTTATTTTTAGATCGCGTTGATAAATGTTGCCTAGAGAACAGCGCCGCTGTGAGGCGTGGTGCAGTGTAGAGCGCCGCTGTGAGGCGTGGTGCAGTGTAGAGCGCCGCTGTGAGGCGTGGTGCAGTGTAGAGCGCCGCTGTGAGGCGTGGTGCAGTGTAGAGCGCCGCTGTGAGGCGAACTATAACTCTAGTGTCCTCATATGGAGAGAGTCAGCACAGACATCAGGATGTGAACAGCAAAGGTTCTAATCATTGGACACAGGATCTACAGTGTGTGAGGCGTGGCTGTGAGGGCGTGGCTGTGAGGGCGTGGCTGTGAGGGCGTGGCTGTGAGGGCGTGGCTGTGAGGGCGTGGTGCAGTGCTCACTCACCACTTGTCCCTGTACAGCTGGTACAGGCTCCTCTCCTGCTCCGTCACGAGGCTCAGAAGCTGTGAGGAGCTCTCCTCCTCCAACTTCCTTTTCCTGGACTGACTTTGCCCTGAGAACAGCACAGTCAGTGAGAGCAGCTACAACACTACACGGCCTACTACACGGCCTACTACACGGCCTACTACACGGCCTACTACACGGCCTACTAAAACTACACAGTGTCCTCATATGGAGAGAGTCAGCACAGACATCAGGATGTGAACAGCAAAGGTTCTAATCATTGGACACATTTACCCAGACTAAACATGCACCGAGTCTAAACCGTGTGTGTAGGGTGTGTAGCGTGTGTAGGGCATGTAGCGTGTGAGTGCAGGGCGTGTAGCGTGTGAGTGTAGGGCGTGTAGCGTGTGTAGGGCATGTAGCGTGTGAGTGCAGGGCGTGTAGCGTGTGAGTGCAGGGCGTGTAGCGTGTGTGTGTAGGGCGTGTAGTTTGTGAGTGTAGGGCGTGTAGCGTGTGTGTAGGGCGTGTAGTTTGTGAGTGCAGGGCGTGTAGCGTGTGTGTAGGCCGTGTAGCGCGTGCGTAGGGCGTGTAGTGTGTGAGTGTAGGGCGTGTAGCGTGTGTGTGTAGGGCGTGTAGCGTGTGTGTGTAGGGCGTGTAGCGTGTGAGTGTAGGGCGTGTAGTTTGTGAGTGCAGGGCGTGTAGCGTGTGTGTAGGCCGTGTAGCGCGTGCGTAGGGCGTGTAGTGTGTGAGTGTAGGGCGTGTAGCGTGTGTGTGTAGGGCGTGTAGCGTGTGTGTAGGGCGTGTAGTGTGTGTGTGTAGGGCGTGTAGCGTGTGTGTAGGGCGTGTAGCGTGTGTGTAGGGCGTGTAGCGTGTGAGTGTAGGGCATGTAGCGTGTGTGTAGGGCGTGTAGCGTGTGAGTGTAGGGCATGTAGCGTGTGTGTAGGGTGTGTAGCGTGTGAGTGTAGGGCGTGTAGCGTGTGTGTAGGGCGTGTAGCGTGTGTGTAGGGCGTGTAGCGTGTGAGTAGGGCATGTAGCGTGTGTGTAGGGCGTGTAGTGTGTGTGTAGGGCGTGTAGCGTGTGTGTAGGGCGTGTAGTGTGTGTGTAGGGCGTGTAGCGTGTGAGTGTAGGGCATGTAGCGTGTGTGCAGGGCGTGTAGCGTGTGAATGTAGGGCGTGTAGCGTGTGTGTAGGGCGTGTAGCGTGTGTAGCGTGTGAGTGTAGGGCATGTAGCGTGTGTGTAGGGCGTGTAGTGTGTGTGTAGGGCGTGTAGCGTGTGAGTGTAGGGCATGTAGCGTGTGTGCAGGGCGTGTAGCGTGTGAGTGCAGGGCGTGTAGCGTGTGAGTGCAGGGCGTGTAGCGTGTGAGTGTAGGGCGTGTAGCGTGTGTGTAGAGCGTGTAGTGTGTGTGTAGGGTGTGTAGCGTGTGTAGGGCATGTAGCGTGTGAGTGCAGGGCGTGTAGCGTGTGAGTGCAGGGCGTGTAGCGTGTGAGTGTAGGGCGTGTAGCGTGTGAGTGCAGGGCGTGTAGCGTGTGAGTGTAGGGCGTGTAGCGTGTGTGTAGGGCGTGTAGTGTGTGTGTAGGGCGTGTAGCGTGTGTGCAGGGCGTGTAGCATGTGAGTGCAGGGCGTGTAGCGTGTGAGTGTAGGGCGTGTAGCGTGTGTGTAGGGCGTGTAGCGTGTGTGTAGGGCGTGTAGTGTGTGTGTAGGGCCTGTAGCGTGTGTGTGTGTAGGGCGTGTAGCGTGTGAGTGTAGTGTGTGAGTGTAGGGCGTGTAGCGTGTGTGTGTGTAGGGCGTGTAGCGTGTGTGTAGGGCGTGTAGCGTGTGAGTGTAGGGCGTGTAGTTTGTGAGTGCAGGGCGTGTAGCGTGTGTGTAGGCCGTGTAGCGCGTGCGTGTAGTGTGTGAGTGTAGGGCGTGTAGCGTGTGTGTGTAGGGCGTGTAGCGTGTGAGTGTAGGGCGTGTAGCGTGTGTGTAGGGCGTGTAGTGTGTGTAGGGCGTGTAGCGTGTGTGTAGGGCGTGTAGCGTGTGTGTAGGGCGTGTAGCGTGTGTGTAGGGCGTGTAGCGTGTGAATGTAGGGCGTGTAGCGTGTATGTAGGGCGTGTAGTGTGTGTGTAGGGCGTGTAGCGTGTGAGTGCAGGGCGTGTAGCGTGTGAGTGCAGGGCGTGTAGCGTGTGTGTAGGGCGTGTAGCGTGTGAATGTAGGGCGTGTAGCGTGTGTGTAGGGCGTGTAGCGTGTGAGTGTAGGGCGTGTAGCGTGTGAGTGTAGGGCGTGTAGCGTGTGAGTGCAGGGCGTGTAGCGTGTGAGTGTAGGGCGTGTAGCGTGTGTGTAGGGCGTGTAGCGTGTGAGTGCAGGGCGTGTAGCGTGTGAGTGCAGGGCGTGTAGCGTGTGAGTGTAGGGCGTGTAGCGTGTGTGTGTGTAGGGCGTGTAGCGTGTGTGTAGGGCGTGTAGTGTGTGTGTAGGGCCTGTAGCGTGTGTGTGTGTAGGGCGTGTAGCGTGTGTGTAGGGCGTGTAGCGTGTGTGTAGGGCGTGTAGCGTGTGTGTAGGGCGTGTAGCGTGTGAGTGTAGGGCGTGTAGTTTGTGAGTGCAGGGCGTGTAGCGTGTGTGTAGGCCGTGTAGCGCGTGCGTGTAGTGTGTGAGTGTAGGGCGTGTAGCGTGTGTGTGTAGGGCGTGTAGCGTGTGAGTGTAGGGCGTGTAGCGTGTGTGTAGGACGTGTAGTGTGTGTGTAGGGCGTGTAGCGTGTGAGTGCAGGGCGTGTAGCGTGTGAGTGCAGGGCGTGTAGCGTGTGAGTGCAGGGCGTGTAGCGTGTGAGTGCAGGGCGTGTGGCGTGTGAGTGCAGGGCGTGTAGCGTGTGAGTGCAGGGCGTGTAGCGTGTGAGTGCAGGGCGTGTAGCTTGTGAGTGTAGGGCGTGTAGCGTGTGAGTGCAGGGCGTGTAGCGTGTGAGTGCAGGGCGTGTAGCGTGTGAGTGTAGGGCGTGTAGTGTGTGTGTAGGGCCTGTAGCGTGTGTGTGTGTAGGGCGTGTAGCGTGTGAGTGCAGGGCGTGTAGCGTGTGAGTGCAGGGCGTGTAGCGTGTGAGTGCAGGGCGTGTAGCGTGTGAGTGCAGGGCGTGTAGCGTGTGAGTGTAGGGCGTGTAAGTGTAGGGCGTGTAGTGTGTGTGTAGGGCCTGTAGCGTGTGTGTGTGTAGGGCGTGTAGCGTGTGTGTGTGTAGGGCGTGTAGCGTGTGTGTAGGGCGTGTAGCGTGTGTGTAGGGCGTGTAGCGTGCGTACCGTGTGGGCCCTGAGAGGCTGAAGGCACGTGGGGGCCCGGTCTGGTCTCACTCTGGAGCTCGGTGTAGATCTGGCTGAAGGATAAGGTCAGGTGCTGGTCCAGGCTCCGGGCCCCCACATATTTGGTGTTGAGGTAAACCAGAGAGCGGAGCAGCGAGGCTGGAGAGTGGGCCCCCAGAAGCCTGCTGCTCCACAGAGCCTGCTCGTCCACACGGCCCCAGAGCGAGCCTGCAACACACAGCTCAGGGTCAGTCCACAGGGAGCATCTGGAACACGAGGGGTGGAGGGCCACGCCCATCACAACACCACCTTCTGAAGAGGGCCCCACACATACTACACACTAACCCATCATTCCCTCAGAGAAACTGCAGGGGGCGCCACAGGCTCTCCACACTAAACATGTGCATGAAATCATGTCATTGATGTAATACAGGCGTGTCCAAACCACGGCCGGGGCCAAATGTGGCCCTCAGACTTATTCTCCTTCTAAGATAATTCAAACAACAAAAAGTCGTATTTTTACAGTAAAATGTTGTTCTATCGACTTCATATTAATGTTTCAAGTCTTATTAAAGGTGGAGGCATCAGAACTAGGTCAAATGTCTGGGGTTTGTGGCCCTCTGCTCTGTAGAAGTTTCAAAATGAGGCCCTCAAAGACACGTTTGGACACACTTGATGTAGGTCTACAGAGAACCTGAGCCAGATGCACCCAACACCCTACACCTGCACCCTAAACACTACACCTGCACCCTAAACCCTACACCTACACCCTACATCTGCACCCTAAACACCCTAAACCCTACGTAGCACACGAAGAATGTGTTCACAAAGCAACATGTCTTCAGCTTAGATGAACAGCTCAGAGCTGCAGCTGAGGGGCCCGTGTGCGGGGCCCGTGTGCGGGGGCCAGAGCGCGTGTTGTGTGCGGGATAAGCTCGTCCTCAGATCTTTCGTTGCAATCACAAGAGTTCAGGATGTGAACAGCAGAAAGGTTTCATCCCGGGACAGATGCGTGTAGGTGTTAGCACATGTGCTGTACTGACCATAGGTGTTAGCACATGTGCTGTACTGACCATAGGCGTTAGCACACGCGCTGTACTGACCATAGGCGTTAGCACATGTGCTGTACTGACCATAGGCGTTAGCACACGCGCTGTACTGACCATAGGCGTTAGCACACGCGCTGTACTGACCATAGGTGTTAGCACACGCGCTGTACTGACCATAGGTGTTAGCACACGCGCTGTACTGACCATAGGTGTTAGCACACGCGCTGTACTGACCTAAGGCGTTAGCACATGTGCTGTACTGACCATAGGTGTTAGCACATGTGCTGTACTGACCATAGGTGTTAGCACACGCGCTGTACTGACCATAGGTGTTAGCACACGCGCTGTACTGACCTAAGGCATTAGCACATGTGCTGTACTGACCATAGGTGTTAGCACACGCGCTGTACTGACCTAAGGCGTTAGCACATGTGCTGTACTGACCATAGGTGTTAGCACACACGCTGTACTGACCATAGGTGTTAGTGTAACATAGTTGAAATGAGCGTTAAATCCCAGTAAATTAAGATAAGATAAGATATTCCTTTATTGTCCCACATGGGGAAATGTCATTGGTGCAACGCAGGTAGATACAGAGGTAGATACAGAAGAACAGATCACTTATAGGAAGTCTGAAAAACACTTTCAGTAGAAGATCTCCTATAAACAAAAACTCCTATAGACAAAACCTCCCATTTCACAACAAGGGATGAAGGGGAAAATATACATAAATACCATTGCACATGAATCACGAGAGTAATTGCACAGTAGGACTAACGATCCTCTCCTTGAACCGACACCTTAACGTGGTGGAGGGGTTTGAGTGCCCAAATGATCCCGGGAGCTATGTTGTCCGGGGCTTCATGCCCCTGGTAGGGTCTCCCAAGGCAAACAGGTCCTAGGTGACGGGTCAGACAAAGATCGGTTCAGAAGCCTCTTATGACGACGACACGAACAAGGCCGTTTACGTCGCCCGGATCGGCGTCACCGGGCCTGGGATGGGTGCTCCATGGCGAGCGCCTGGTGGCCGGGTCTTACCCCACGGGGCCCGGCCGGGCACAGCCCGAAAGAGCGACGTGGGGCCGCCCTCCCGTGGGCCCACCACCCGCAGGAGGATCCATAAGGGGCCGGTGCAGAGAGATCTGGGCGGCAGTCGACGGCAGGGGCCTCGGCGACCAGATCTCCAGACACAGAGACTAACTCTGGGGACATGGAATGTCACCTCGCTGGGGGGGAAAGAGCCTGAGCTTGTGCGGGAGGTTGAGCGATACCGACTAGATATAGTCGGCCTCACCTCCACGCACAGTTTGGGCTCTGGAACCCATCTCCTCGAGAGGGGCTGGACGCTCCACTTCTCTGGTGTTGCCCGCGGGGAGAGGCGGCGGGCTGGTGTGGGCTTGCTGATAGCCCCTCAGCTGAGCCGCCACGTGTTGGAGTTTACCCCGGTGAACGAGAGGGTCGCGTCCCTCCGCCTTCGGGTGGGGGACAGGTCTCTCACTGTTGTGGCGGCCTACGGGCCGAACAGCAGTGCAGAGTACCCGGCCTTCTTGGAGTCCTTGGGAGGGGTACTGGACAGTGCACCGACCGGGGACTCCGTTGTTCTACTGGGGGACTTCAACGCCCACGTGGGTAATGACAGTGACACCTGGAGAGGGGTGATCGGGAAGAACGGCTTCCCCGATCTGAACCCGAGCGGTGTTCAGTTATTGGACTTCTGTGCTAGCCACGGATTGTCCATAACGAACACCATGTTCAAGCACAAGGGTGTCCATCAGTGCACATGGCACCAGGACACCCTAGGCCGGAGGTCAATGATCGACTTTGTTGTCGTGTCATCAGACCTCCGGCCGCGTGTCTTGGACACTCGGGTGAAGAGAGGGGCAGAGTTGTCAACCGATCACCACCTGGTGGTGAGTTGGATCCGCTGGCGGAGGAGGAAGCCGGACAGACTTGGCAGACCCAAGCGCATTGTGAGGGTCTGTTGGGAACGTCTTGTGGAACCCTCTGTCAGTAGGGTATTCAACTCGCACCTCCGGGAGAGCTTCTCCCATGTCCCGGGGGAGGTTGGAGACATTGAGTCCGAGTGGACCATGTTCTCCGCCTCCATTGTTGATGCGGCTGCTCGGAGTTGTGGTCGCAAGGTCTCCGGTGCCTGTCGTGGCGGCAATCCCCGAACCCGGTGGTGGACACCGGAAGTAAGGGATGCCGTCAGACTGAAGAAGGAGGCCTATCAGGCCACTCTGGCTTGTAGGTCTCCGGAGGTCATCGACGGGTATCGGCAGGCCAAGCGAGCCGCGGCTCGTGCTGTCGCAGAGGCAAAAACCCGGGCCTGGGAGGAGTTCGGGGAGGCCATGGAGGAGGACTATCGGTCGGCACCAAAGAAATTCTGGCAAACCGTCCGGCGCCTCAGGAGGGGGAAGCAGTGTCTCACCAACACCGTTTACGGTGCGGGTGGAGGCCTGCTGACCTCGACTGGGGATGTCGTCGGACGGTGGAAGGAATACTTTGAGGATCTCCTTAATCCCTCAGTCATGTCTTCCGAAGAGGAAGTAGAGACCGGGGACTCGGAGGCTGGCTCATCCATCACCCAAGCTGAAGTCACTGAGGTTGTTCGCAAACTCCTCGGTGGCAGGGCTCCGGGGGTGGATGAGATCCGCCCTGAGTACCTAAAGTATCTGGATGTTGTAGGACTGTCTTGGTTGACACGTCTCTGCAACATCGCGTGGCGTTCGGGACCGTGCCTCTGGACTGGCAGACCGGGGTGGTGGTCCCTCTGTTCAAGAAGGGGGACCGGAGGGTGTGTTCCAACTACAGAGGGATCACACTCCTCAGCCTCCCGGGTAAGGTCTATTCCAAGGTACTGGAGAGGAGAATTCGACCGATAGTCGAACCTCGGATTCAGGAGGAGCAGAGTGGTTTTCGTCCCGGTCGTGGAACACTGGACCAGCTCTATACCCTCCATCGGGTGCTCGAGGGCTCATGGGAGTTTGCCCAACCAGTCCACATGTGCTTTGTGGATCTGGAGAAGGCTTTCGACCGTGTCCCTCGGGGTGTCCTTTGGGGGGTGCTCCGGGAGTACGGGGTCCGGGGCCCTTTGCTCAGGGCTGTCCGGTCCCTGTATGACCGGAGCAGGAGCTGTGTTCGCATTGCCGGCAGTAAGTCAGACCTGTTCCCAGTGCATGTTGGACTCCGCCAGGGCTGCCCTTTGTCACCGGTTCTGTTCATAATTTTTATGGGCAGAATTTCTAGGCGCAGTCAGGGGTCGGAGGGTGTCCGGTTTGGGGACCACAGGATCTCATCTCTGCTGTTTGCAGACAATGTTGTCCTGATGGCTCCATCAAACCCGGACCTGCAACATGCACTGGGACGGTTTGCAGCCGAGTGTGAAGCGGCTGGGATGAGAATCAGCACCTCCAAATCCGAGGCCATGGTTCTCGACCGGAAAAAGGTGGCTTGCCCTCTCCAGGTGGGTGGGGTGTCCTTGCCCCAAGTGGAGGAGTTCAAGTATCTCGGGGTCTTGTTCACGAGTGAGGGAAGGATGGAGCTTGAGATCGACAGGCGGATCGGTGCAGCGGCTGCAGTGATGCAGTCGCTGCATCGGACCGTTGTGGTAAAGAGGGAGCTGAGCCGAAAGGCAAAGCTCTCTATTTACTGGTCGGTCTACGTTCTGACCTCACCTATGGTCATGAGCTTTGGGTAGTGACCGAAAGAACAAGATCGCGGATACAAGCGGTCGAAATGAGTTTCCTCCGCCGTGTGGCTGGGCGCTCCCTTAGAGATAAGGTGAGGAGCTCGGCCACACGGGGGGAGCTCGGAGTAGAGCCGCTGCTCCTCCACGTCGAGAGGAGCCAGCTGAGGTGGCTCGGGCATCTGTTTCGGATGCCTCCTGGGCGCCTCCCTCGGGAGGTGTTTCAGGCATGTCCCACCGGGAAAAGGCCCCGGGGAAGACCCAGGACACGCTGGTAGAGAGACTATGTCTCTCGGCTGGCCTGGGAACGCCTCGGGATCCCCCCGGAGGAGTTAGAGGAAGTGTCTGGGGAGAAGGAAGTCTGGGAGTCCCTGCTCAGACTGCTGCCCCCGCGACCCGGCCCCGGATAAAGCGGCAGAAGATGGATGGATGGATGGATGGACTAACAGTGTTTGTTGTAGAGTCTGACAGCAGTAGAAGGAAAGACCTGTGAAACGTCTCCTTCACACAGCGAGGGTGGAAGGGGGGACACTGAAGCTGCTCTCCAGAGCGGACAGAGTGTCCTGCAGGGGACAGAGTGTCCTGCAGGGGGCGACACTCATGGTCCAGCATAGATTTGAATCTAGCCAGGACCCTTCTGTCCCCCACCTCCTGAACCGAGTCCAGAGCACAGCCCAGGACGGAGCTGGACTTCTTGATGACTTTGTCCAGCTTCTTCCTCTCCCTCTCTGTGATGCTGCTGCTCCAGCAGGCCACACCTACAGGAGCTGATGCACCACAGAGTCGTAGAAGGTCTTCAGGAGTGGCCCTGTCACTCCAAAAGACCTGAGTCTCCTCAGGAGGTAGAGCCGACTCTGGCTCTTCCATTACAGTGCATCTGTGTTATGAGTCCAGTCCAGTTTGTGGTTCAGATGAAGTTACTCTCTCAATGTCCCGTCCCTGGATGTTCACTGGTGAGGGGGGCGTGGCCTCTGTGGAAGTCCACCACCATCTCCTTGGACTTCCCCGCGTTGATGAGGAGGTGGTTCTGCTGACTAGTCCACAAAGTCCTGCTCCAGTCCTCTGTACTCCGCATCATCGTCGTCTGTGATGAGTCCAATGATGGCAGAGTGGTCAGAGAACTTCTGCAGGACACAGCTGTCCGTGTCGTGTCTGAAGTCTGCAGTGTAAAGGGTGAGGAGAAAGGGCGCGAGGACAGTGCCCTGGGGCGCCCCCACACTGCAGGTCCCCCACACTGCAGGCCCCCCACACTGCAGGCCCCCCACACTGCAGGTCCCCCACACTGCAAGTCCCCCACACTGCAGGTCCCCCACACTGTAGGTCCCTCACACTGCAGGTCCTCCACACTGCAGGTCCTCCACACTGCAAGTCCCCCACACTGCAGGTCCCCCACACTGTAGGTCCCTCACACTGCAGGTCCTCCACACTGCAGGTCCTCCACACTGCAGGTCCTCCACACTGCAGGTCCCCACACTGCAGGTCCGAGTGTCAGACACACAGTCCCGTGCTCTCACAAACTGGGGTCGGTCTGTGAGGTAGTCCAGGATCCACTCTGCAGGTCGTACTCCACACCAGCCGTCTCCAGCTTGTCCCTCAGGAGCTGATGGTGTTGAAGGCGCTGGAGAGATGAAAGAACAGGATCCTCACAGAGCTGCCAGGCTTCTCCAGGTGAGAGAGAGAGAGCGGTGCAGCAGGAGATTATGGCGTCCTCCACTCCGATGCCAGGACGTATGCAAACTGCAGCGGGTCCATGGCTGAGCTCACGGTGGAGCGGACGTGGTCCAGGACCAGCCGTTCCAGTGTCTTCAACAGGTGGGATGTGAGAGCCACCGGCCCGAAGCTGTTGAGGTCTTTGGCGCACGGTGTCTTGGGCACAGGTACCAGACAGGAGGTCTTCCAGACCTGTGGTACCACCCTCAGCTTCAGGCTCATGTTGAAGACATGCTCCATAACTCCACACAGTTCATCTGCAGGACTTAAGGAGCCTGGAGCTGATGCCGTCAGGTCCTGCTGCCTTCCTCACTTTAATCCTCTTCAGCTCTCTCCTCACCTGTGCTACTGTGACAGTCAGTGGTTGGCAGGGGGACCGTGTGCTGGGAGAATGGGTGAGTCCAGGCGAAGTGGGGAGCTGATGGTCCGGAGCAGAGGTGTGAAGGGGAACGGGGGTGGGCCATTGTCCAGCTGTGGAAGAGGGAGCATGCAGCTGTGCAGGGGGAGGGGCGGGTGATTGATCAAATCTCAAGAAGTGAGCATTTAAATCATTCACCCACTGTAGATCCCCCTCTGTCTGGGCAGGGGGGATTTTGAAGCCCGAGATGGTTTTCAGGCTTCTCCACACTCCCTGAATGTTCTTCTGCTGCAGCTGCTCCTCCATCCTCCTCTTGTAGCCGGCCTCAGCCTGCCTGATCTTCCTCCTCAGCTCCTTCTGCACAGTCCTCAGCTCCTCCTTGTTCCCTGACCTGAAGGCTCTCTTCTTCTCCTTCAGCAGAGCCTTCAGTTCACGGTTAATCCATGGCTTGTTGTTTGGAAAACACCGCACCGTCCGGGAGGGAACAATGTTCTCAAAACAGAAGTTGATGGAGTCCGTGATGCACTCTGTGATGGTGTTGATGTCCTTCCCATGTGGGTCATAAAGCTCAGTCCAGACAGTGGTGCTGAAGCAGACCCTCAGAGCCTCCTCATTCTCAGCAGACCACATCCTCACCTCACGGGACACCACAGGCTGCCTGCGCACGATGGGTTCATACACAGGCCTCAGATGTACAAGGTTGTGGTCCGAGCTGCCCAGGGGAGGGAGGGGGGAGGAGGAATAAGCCTCTTTGGTGTTGGCAAAAAACAAGTCCAATGTTCTATTGTCTCTGGTGGGGCAGGTGACATACTGGGTGTATGTTGGTAGAACAGAAGAGGGAGGAGCGTGGTTAAAGTCACCAGAGACGAGGAAGAGAGCCTGTGGGTGCTGTGTTTGCAGCTACAAGTGCAGGAGAGCAGTGCTTCACAAGCATCTTCAGCATTGGCAGACGGGGCCACATAGACTGCGATCAAAATCACATGTGAGAACTCCCGGGGCAGATAATATGGCCTCATGCCAATAGCCAATAGTTCAATATCCTTGTTACATAGCTGCTGCTTCACTGTGCAGTGTTCGGGTTTGCACCAGCTCGTGTTCACATACACCGCCAGACCTCCACCTCTCTTCTTCCATACTGCCATCTGCTGGTACCTGTTTGTACGCACACTTGCACCTGCCCTGATATCGCGTGATCTCAAGCACGCCTCATTGTAATGGACTCGAGACGAGGTAACGTGTTTGTGAATTGGACTGGATAAAATGTGTAATTAATTCATGTGCAGCCAATGTTACAGCTAATCTAGTCATTGTACGAGTATTATATTTATCTTGTGTTTACTTTTACCGTCTTCTGCTGACGTAAACTCGCAGTAAATATAAGTTAACCGTGTTTTTCTATTGAGCTAGTTAGCTGCTAACAAAATGCTTGTTAAAATGCTACATGTTAAGTGTCCACTGAAAGTCCAATTCACGACTCTCGTGTTTATCTTGTGCAGGTAAATAATAAACTGCTGTCAGACCAAACCAGCCGCCTCCGTGGGTCATTGATACGAATGAGAAGGCGAAATACACCGGTCACATTAGCACATGTGCTGTACTGACCATAGGTGTTAGCTGTGCTGTACTGACCATAGGTGTTAGCTGTGCTGTACTGACCATAGGTGTTAGCTGTGCTGTACTGACCATAGGTGTTAGCTGTGCTGTACTGACCATAGGTGTTAGCTGTGCTGCACTGACCATAGGTGTTAGCACATGTGCTGTACTGACCATAGGTGTTAGCTGTGCTGTACTGACCATAGGTGTTAGCTGTGCTGTACTGACCATAGGTGTTAGCTGTGCTGTACTGACCATAGGTGTTAGCTGTGCTGCACTGACCATAGGTGTTAGCACATGTGCTGTACTGACCATAGGTGTTAGCTGTGCTGCGCTGACCATAGGTGTTAGCACATGTGCTGTACTGACCATAGGTGTTAGCACATGTGCTGTACTGACCATAGGTGTTAGCACATGTGCTGTACTGACCATAGGTGTTAGCTGTGCTGTACTGACCATAGGTGTTAGCTGTGCTGTACTGACCATAGGTGTTAGCTGTGCTGTACTGACCATAGGTGTTAGCTGTGCTGTACTGACCATAGGTGTTAGCTGTGCTGCACTGACCATAGGTGTTAGCACATGTGCTGTACTGACCATAGGTGTTAGCTGTGCTGTGCTGACCATAGGTGTTAGCACATGTGCTGTACTGACCATAGGTGTTAGCTGTGCTGTACTGACCATAGGTGTTAGCTGTGCTGTACTGACCATAGGTGTTAGCTGTGCTGTACTGACCATAGGTGTTAGCTGTGCTGCACTGACCATAGGTGTTAGCACATGTGCTGTACTGACCATAGGTGTTAGCTGTGCTGTGCTGACCATAGGTGTTAGCTGTGCTGCGCTGACCATAGGTGTTAGCTGTGCTGTACTGACCATAGGTGTTAGCACATGTGCTGTACTGACCATAGGTGTTAGCACATGTGCTGTACTGACCATAGGTGTTAGCTGTGCTGCGCTGACCATAGGTGTTAGCACATGTGCTGTACTGACCATAGGTGTTAGCACATGTGCTGTACTGACCATAGGTGTTAGCACATGTGCTGTACTGACCATAGGTGTTAGCTGTGCGGCGCTGACCATAGGTGTTAGCTGTGCTATAATGACCATAGGTGTTAGCACATGTGCTGTACTGACCATAGGTGTTAGCACATGTGCTGTACTGACCATAGGTGTTAGCTGTGCTGTACTGACCATAGGTGTTAGCTGTGCTGCGCTGACCCTCCGGGAGCACGTGTGGCCTCCACCTCCTCAGGACCAGGCTCAGCTCCTCCACAAACGGCTGGTAGCACGCGTCTCCAAACAGGTCGTCTGCTCGGCCTTTGGCGTGAAGGTGCTGCACACACGTGACTACAGTTAAACACGTTCAATGGCCTTTTACCTTTGGTCAGCTTCTGCGTCACTGCGTCATGTGAGCGCGGAGGACAGCGACAGCGGGGGGAGCGCGGAGGACAGCGACAGCGGGGGGAGCGCGGAGGACAGCGACAGCGGGGGGAGCGCGGAGGACAGCGGGGGGAGCGCGGAGGACAGCGACAGCGCAGCTTTTGGATTCTCTCACAATTTGACATTCTCAAAACGTACAGCCAGTAAACATGCGATAAAAATGTTTAAGGTCGGGGTTTTTTTTTATTTTGAAATTCAGGTCGGTCGGGTGACTGGAAACACACTTTTTATTTTTTGGCCTGAGCCTTAAAAAATTGTCATGAAGTTTGTGGGATTAGATCAAAAATCTTTATATATATATATATATATATATATATATATATATATATATATATATATATATATATATATATATATATATATATATATATACATACATACATACATATATATATATATATATATGTGTATGTATATATATATATATATATATATATATATATATATATATATATATATATATATATATATGTATGTATGTATGTATGTATGTATGTATGTATGTATGTATGTATGTATGTATGTATGTATGTATGTATGTATGTATGTATGTATGTGTATGTATGTATGTATGTATGTATGTATATATATATATATATATATATATATATATATATATATATATATATATATATATATATATATATACACACATGCAGTGCGCCTCTAACAGATTCTGACATGCCTATTTTTTTTATTTTTTTTTTTGCTTTAGTAGAATCTAACATGGAAATGAGCAAACTAAATGTAGACAGTATGTATAGAATTCTCTGGCTGTTCCAGAGAGCGGGGCACCCACCTGCTGAAGGCCCAGGCACAGGTACAGGATGCTGTCTGGGCTGTAGCGCTCCCCACTGGGCCGGCACACCTCCCTCACAAAGGAGCACAGAGCCACATTCAGCTGCTGAGAGGACAGCTCCAGGAGGCTGGATCTGCTGCTGAACTCTGTCACACAAGTACAGGACATTAGTCAGACCTCCTACACTCCCCTCTCCTCGTGTACGGCCCTACACTCCCCTCTCCTTTCGTACGGCCCTACACTCCCCTCCCCTCGTGAATGGCCCTACACTCCCCTCCCCTCGTGAATGGCCCTACACTCCCCTCTCCTCGTGAATGGCCCTACACTCCCCTCCCCTCGTGAATGGCCCTACACTCCCCTCGTGAATGGCCCTACACTCCCCTCCCCTCGTGAATGGCCCTACACTCCCCTCGTGAATGGCCCTACACTCCCCTCTCCTCGTGAATGGCCCTACACTCCCCTCCCCTCTCCTTTCGTATGGCCCTACACTCCCCTCCCTCATGCACGGCCCTACACTCCCCTCATGCACAGCCCTGTCGACTCACCCAGTTTGGGGTCTTTGGTGTGTGGTGATTGGTTGGGAGTGGCTTGGGCCCAGCGTCTCCAGGCATTGAGGCCGTAGCGGCTCTTCAGTTGCAGCCTGGAGCGTGGAGCCTCCACCGCCCGCTTCTTAGTCCCCTAAAGGACACAACACACGGTCAAGCGTTTCTCTGTTATAAACAATGGGCTGAATGACCAATCGTATGGGGCCCTGCAGTACTAACCCAGTACCGTTTAAGTGACCTGCTCTGACACAGGTTCACAATATGAGAGAATATAAGCTCAGGCAGGGGCCGATCCAGTTTACTCCAACTCTAGTTTTTGTGTCGTGTTAAGCGTTGTCAATAAATTTCGCTTGAAAGCGTCCGTCACGTGACATGTCAGAGGCGGCGCAGTAATTGTGGTGCCCGTGACCTGGAGGTGCAGCCCGGGGCGTGTCCCATCAGAGAGCAGTCCGGGGCGTGTCCCATCAGAGAGCAGTCCGGGGCGTGTCCCATCAGAGAGCAGTCCGGGGCGTGTCCCATCAGAGAGCAGTCCGGGGCGTGTCCCATCAGAGAGCAGTCCGGGGCGTGTCCCATCAGAGAGCAGTCCGGGGCGTGTCCCATCAGAGAGCAGTCCGGGGCGTGTCCCATCAGAGAGCAGTCCGGGGCGTGTCCCATCAGAGAGCAGTCCGGGGCGTGTCCCATCAGAGAGCAGTCCGGGGCGTGTCCCATCAGAGAGCAGTCCGGGGCGTGTCCCATCAGAGAGCAGTCCGGGGCGTGTCCCATCAGAGAGCAGTCCGGGGCGTGTCCCATCAGAGAGCAGTCCGGGGCGTGTCCCATCAGAGAGCAGTCCGGGGCGTGTCCCATCAGAGAGCAGTCCGGGGCGTGTCCCATCAGAGAGCAGTCCGGGGCGTGTCCCATCAGAGAGCAGTCCGGGGCGTGTCCCATCAGAGAGCAGTCCGGGGCGTGTCCCATCAGAGAGCAGTCCGGGGCGTGTCCCATCAGAGAGCAGTCCGGGGCGTGTCCCATCAGAGAGCAGTCCGGGGCGTGTCCCATCAGAGAGCAGTCCGGGGCGTGTCCCATCAGAGAGCAGTCCGGGGCGTGTCCCATCAGAGAGCAGTCCGGGGCGTGTCCCATCAGAGAGCAGTCCGGGGCGTGTCCCATCAGAGAGCAGTCCGGGGCGTGTCCCATCAGAGAGCAGTCCGGGGCGTGTCCCATCAGAGAGCAGTCCGGGGCGTGTCCCATCAGAGAGCAGTCCGGGGCGTGTCCCATCAGAGAGCAGCCCGGGGCGTGTCCCATCAGAGAGCAGTCCGGGGCGTGTCCCATCAGAGAGCAGTCCGGGGCGTGTCCCATCAGAGAGCAGCCCGGGGCGTGTCCCATCAGAGAGCAGTCCGGGGCGTGTCCCATCAGAGAGCAGCCCGGGGCGTGTCCCAAACCGACGAAACGCTTCTGGGACAATTTATTTACCAGTTGAGTTGAGAATCCTCTTTAGCACGTTACTTTAGTTTAGTTTTTTTCAAAATGGTCAAGACTGAGATTTCCAATGGCTCAGGATAGATTCACTGTCTTAGTGTTGCTACATGTGCATAAGAACATTAGCATAAATATAGAGGGTAATTGACATAATATATACATATATTATATATGTGGAAGAACCCAAGAAGGAAGAAGTTATTTTGACTTCTATGGTTCATGTGTCACCTTACATCAGAATACTTTTAAGTTTTATTCACTTTTGAACATTTCTATTTGTAATTTAGTTTTCTATTCAGACGTTTAATTCAAATCTTGATAACTTTGTCACAATAAAGTTGATATACTTTTAATGTTTTATTCTATAGAAGGAATTTTAGATTTTTGATAACCGTCTCGAGTTCCTCTCAACGTGATGTGGAAATTAGTTGTTCTTGCATTTCCATTGTTAATTTGAAATATATTAAATTTTGCTTACAATTTGGCATTTTGATTAGGATTTCATTCACTCACCTTTCTACAAATTGAAAATTGTATGAGGACAATCAATCTAATAAATAAAGCCCTTTATGATGAGTTCAAGAACAAGGCCAGTTACGTCGCCCAGATCGGCGTCACCGGGGCCCCATCCTGGAGCCAGGCCTGGGGTGGGTGCTCGACGGCGAGCGCCTGGTGGCCGGGTCTCTCCCCACGGGGCCCGGCCGGGCACAGCCCGAAAGAGCGATGTGGGGCCGCCACCCGCAGGAGGATCCATAAGGGGCCGGTGCAGAGAGATCTAGGCGGCAGTCGACGGCAGGGGCCTCGACAACCAGATCTCCAGACACAGAGACTAACTCTAGGGACATGGAATGTCACCTCGCTGGGGGGAGGAGCCTGAGCTTGTGCGGGAGGTTGAGCGATACCGACTAGATATAGTCGGCCTCACCTCCACGCACAGTTTGGGCTCTGGAACCATCTCCTCCAGAGGGGCTGGACGCTCCACTTCTCTGGTGTTGCCCGCGGGGAGAGGCGGGGCTGGTGTGGGCTTATAGCCCCTCAGCTCAGCCGCCACGTGTTGGAGTTCACCCCTAGGGACGAGAGGGTCGCGTCCCTTCGCCTTCGGGTGGGGGACATGTCTCTCACTGTTGTGGCGGCCTACGGGCCGAACAGCAGTGCAGAGGACCCGGCCTTCTTGGAGTCCTTGGGAGGGGTACTGGACAGTGCACCGACCGGGGACTCCATTGTTCTACTGGGGGACTTCAACGCCCACGTTGGCAATGACAGTGACACCTGGAGAGGGGTGATCGGGAAGAACGGCTTCCCCGATCTGAACCCGAGAGGTGTTCAGTTATTGGACTTCTGTGCTAGCCACGGATTGTCCATAACGAAGACCATGTTCAAGCACAAGGTCCATCAGTGTCTCTGTTCAAGAAGGGGGACCGGAGGGTGTGTTCCAACTACAGAGGGATCACACGCCTCAGCCTCCCATAAGGTCTATTCCAAGGTACTGGAGACGAGAATCCGACCGATAGTGGAACCTCAGATTCAGGAGGAGCAGAGTGGTTTTGGTCCTGGTCGTGGAACACTGGACCAGCTCTATACCCTCCATCGGGTGCTCCAGGGTTCATGGGAGTTTGCCCAACCAGTCTACATGTGCTTTGTGGATCTGGAGAAGGCTTTTGTCCTTCGGGGTGTTCTTTGGGAGTACTCCGGTCCCTGTCTGATGGCTCCATCAAACCCGGACTTGCAGCTGCACTGGGACGGTTTGCAGCCGAGTGTAAAGCGTCTGGGATGAGAATCAGCTTCAAATCCGAGGCCATGGTTCTCGACCGGAAAAAGGTGGCTTGCCCTCTCCAGGTGGGTGGGGGGGTCCTTATCCTCTCCAGGTGGGTGGGGGGTCCTTGCCCTCTCCAGGTGGGTGGGGGGTCCTTGCCCTCTCCAGGTGGGTGGGGGGTCCTTGTCCTCTCCAGGTGGGTGGGGGGTCCTTGCCCTCTCCAGGTGGGTGGGGGGTCCTTGCCCTCTCCAGGTGGGTGGGGAGTCCTTGCCCCAAGTGGAGGAGTTCAAGTATCTCGGGGTCTTGTTCAGGAGTGAGGGAAGGATGGAGCTTGAGATCGACAGTTGGATCGGTGCAGCGGCTGCAGTGATGCAGTCGCTGCATCGGACCGTTGTGATAAAGAGGGAGCTGAGCCGAAAGACAAAGCTCTCTATTTACCGGTCACTCTACGTTCTGACCTCACCTATGGTCATGAGCTTTGGGTAGTGACCGAAAGGACAAGATCGCGGATACAAGCAGTCGAAATGAGTTTCCTCCGCCGGGTGGCTGGGCGCTCCCTTAGAGATAAGGTGAGGAGCTCAGTCACACGGGGGGAGCTCGGAGTAGAGCCGCTGCTCTTCCAGCTGAGGTGGCTCGGGCATCTATTTCGGATTCCTCCCTGGGGAGGTGTTCCGGGCATGTCCCACCGGGAAGAGGCCCCGGGGAAGACCCAGGACACGCTGGAGAGACTCTCGACTGGCCTGGGAACGCCTCGGGATCCCCCCGGAGGAGTTGGAGGAAGTGTCTGGGGAAAAGGAAGTCTGGGAGTCCCTGTTTAGACTGCTGCCCCCGCGACCCGGCCCCGGATAAGCGGAAGAAAATGGATGGATGGAATCTAATAAATAATATTCTTGTTTCATAATTGTTGAGTTGTTCTTTCTTTGCCAAAACTCTGTCATTAACAGGGTTTTTACAAGGACAAAGTGAACTTAATGTCTCCATTTATGCACATTATTTTAATAAAACGGCCTTTCATCTTTCATTGGCTTAACTCTATCATATTCTTCTTGGTATGTTCACCCCCTTTCAGAAGATCCTGGATCCGCCCCTGGCTATTGAAATCCTTCACTACTTCACTTGACTTTACAGTGTAGTAAACATATCTCATACCAGTTTGGTGGGCTGTGGCAGCAGAGCGGAGACGTCCTGGGGCTCCTCCACAGTTGGAGGTGAGGGCTCAGTGCGCTCCTGGAGGTCAGGGGCCTCCACACCTGCACAGCTTTCTGAGGGAACACATAGTCTCAATGCCAAGACGCTGAACGAGTGAACTGTGAATGTGCAGTTCTGACAGAAACAGGCAGTTACCAGGGCAGAGGTCCGCCTCCAGGTCCAGGTCCAGGTCCGGGTCCAGGTCCGGGTCCGGGTCCAGATCCATGTCCGGGTCCGGGTCGGCCTTGCACTGCTGAGTGTCACACTGCTTCTCTCCTCGCTCTTGTTTCACATCTGCACAACATGCACAACAAGAAATACAGAACTCATATTCTGTATTTCTTGTATTGTTCTTTGCCTTTAAACATGATCTTGGATATCTTTATTTTGGCGCTCATGTTTAAAACCAAATGACTTCATGTCACTTTTCTCATGCTACAAACTGACCTTTTGGGTCAATCTATGGGCTCCAGAGGGAATTACATAGAGAAATAAAAGGTAGCATGCCTCTGACATGCTAATGCAGCCACAGTGGTAATGAACGTGGTTTGAGGCAGAACGGTGACGATTTATGGACTTAAAAACAGCACAGAAGAGCTCAGCCCCATGGGAGGAGTTCATAAAGCAGTGTTCAGCCCCATGGGAGGAGTTCATAAAGCGGTGTTCAGCCCCATGGGAGGAGTTCATAAAGCAGTGTTCAGCCCCATGGGAGGAGTTCATAAAGCGGTGTTCAGCCCCATGGGAGGAGTTCATAAAGCAGTGTTCAGCCCCATGGGAGGAGTTCATAAAGCAGTGTTCAGCCCCATGGGAGGAGTTCATAAAGCAGTGTTCAGCCCCATGGGAGGAGTTCATAAAGCAGTGTTCAGCCCCATGGGAGGAGTTCATAAAGCAGTGTTCAGCCCCATGGGAGGAGTTCATAAAGCAGTGTTCAGCCCCAAGGAAATATGGCGACAGGCATGAAAAATATAAATGTCAAAGAACACATTTGATGAATTTGGCAACGAAGTCTCTGAGTACGAACAGCGGAGTTGACATGTCAACAGCGTCCACTTTGGAGGAGTCCAGGGGCTTCATCGCTTTGGACAAGTCCAGAGGCTTCATCGCTTTGGAGGAGTCCAGAGGCTTCATCGCTTTGGAGGAGTCCAGGGGCTTCATCGCTTTGGAGGAGTCCAGAGGCTTCATCCCTTTGGAGGAGTCCAGAGGCTTCATCCCTTTGGAGGAGTCCAGAGGCTTCATCGCTTTGGAGGAGTCCAGAGGCTTCATCGCTTTGGAGGAGTCCAGGGGCTTCATCGCTTTGGAGGAGTCCAGAGGCTTCATCCCTTTGGAGGAGTCCAGAGGCTTCATCGCTTTGGAGGAGTCCAGGGGCTTCATCGCGAGTCCAGAGGCTTCATCCCTTTGGAGGAGTCCAGAGGCTTCATCCCTTTGGAGGAGTCCAGAGGCTTCATCAGAGGCTTCATCAGAGGCTTTATCGCTGCTGCTGCTGCAGGTGGTTCCATGACATCACAGGCAGGTGTCTGTTTAGTAAATCTCCACCTGTATCATCCCCATCACCACTTGCCTATTTATTCAAGACGATATGGCTCCAGATAGAACAGTTATGAGGAACCTTGCTGGCCCATGGAGCGCTCTGTGGTGTCGCCATTTTAAATACCCATCATGCATCGCGCATACGCACATAGCGTCAATGCTTTCCAAAATAAATGACTCCCGCAGGATTTAGGCAAAAAATTGCTTCACGCGCTCTTATCTTTTGACTTAATACCGCTTTTTATATTTGATTTAATGCTATTTTGCCTTGTCGGTGGTACTTTATAATTTTTTTTTGATAAAAATGTATTTTATTTATAAATTATAGATCAATAATCTAAGAGCGGCGGATCCGTAAACCAAGTCATAAAATAACCGCGGCCTAAAGGTCGGATTTGTCGTGGAAGACAAGTTATCAGAATTAGACAGCACAGAATCACCAAATAAAAAGTACTCGGTCTTCTTCACATTCAAATAAAGGAAATTCTGCCCTAACCACGTCTTTATGTCTGTGATACAGTCAAAGACTGAAGAGCATCACTTTTGTCTGGAAACACTGGTAAGTAAATCTGCAGATCGTCAGCAGCGAAACGCTTGCTGACTGGTGATGGGGATATTACTTCAAAAATAACCGGGAGATGGGAGATGGGTGTAGCAGATATTTCAACATACGACACAGTGAGTCCAAGTGTCTCTACAGATCATTGCAAGACAATGAAACTTTGGAGGTAGAATGAGGTGGAGTACCTGGCTTGCTTTCCCGTGAGAGCGTGTGAGGGTCACATAAGGTCTGGATGAGCTGCTCTGCTCCCTTGAAGCTGGAGGGCAAAAACACAGGCACAGGAACCTGACCGGAACAAACACATTGTTGGTTATTACGCAGAGGATATATATCTATCTATCTATCTAACTACAAGTCCCACAATCCTTTGCAGCAGCAGCAGTGGACGTGGGTCGCGCACTTTACAGACTTGAGCAGAAGTCTGAGCGAGGAAAGAGAAGTGTGATTTTGGGAAACACGTGGAAAGAAAGAAAGGAGACTGTTCTGTGGATGTTAGAGCTGCGCTAATGTGGAGCTAATGTGGAGCTATTGTGGAGCTAATGTGGAGCTAATGTGGAGCTATTGTGGAGCTAATGTGGAGCTAATGTGGAGCTATTGTGGAGCTAATGTGGAGCTATTGTGGAGCTATTTTAGAGCTAATGTGGAGCTAATGTGGAGCTATTTTAGAGCTAATGTGGAGCTAATGTGGAGCTATTGTGGAGCTAATGTGGAGCTATTGTGGAGCTATTGTGGAGCTATTGTGGAGCTAATGTGGAGCTAATGTGGAGCTAATGTGGAGCTAATGTGGAGCTATTGTGGAGCTAATGTGGAGCTATTGTGGAGCTAATGTGGAGCTATTGTGGAGCTATTTTAGAGCTAATGTGGAGCTAATGTGGAGCTATTGTGGAGCTATTTTAGAGCTAATGTGGAGCTAATGTGGAGCTATTGTGGAGCTAATGTGGAGCTAATGTGGAGCTAATGTGGAGCTATTGTGGAGCGATTGTGGAGCTATTGTGGAGCTAATGTGGAGCTAATGTGGAGCTATTGTGGAGCTAATGTGGAGCTATTGTGGAGCTAATGTGGAGCTTTTGTGGAGCTAATGTGGAGCTATTGTGGAGCTAATGTGGAGCTATTGTGGAGCTAATGTGGAGCTAATGTGGAGCTATTGTGGGGCTAATGTGGAGCTATTGTGGAGCTATTTTAGAGCTAATGTGGAGCTAATGTGGAGCTATTGTGGAGCTATTTTAGAGCTAATGTGGAGCTAATGTGGAGCTATTGTGGAGCTAATGTGGAGCTATTGTGGAGCTAATGTGGAGCTAATGTGGAGCTATTGTGGAGCTAATGTGGAGCTATTGTGGAGCTATTTTAGAGCTAATGTGGAGCTAATGTGGAGCTATTGTGGAGCTATTTTAGAGCTAATGTGGAGCTAATGTGGAGCTATTGTGGAGCTAATGTGGAGCTAATGTGGAGCTAATGTGGAGCTATTGTGGAGCTATTGTGGAGCTAACAACAAGAAAACAAACTTCTGTGATGATGCTCACATTTATGCAACAAAGAACTATTACAATGGCCTATAAAGCTTTAGATTGATTTGATCTAGTTTTATCTTGACGTTATGTTTGGGGCGTTTGCATCAGAGTGTGTGTTACCGGCACAGGCAGTGAGAGCGGCGCCGGCGTGAGCTGCGAGTACATGTTCATGGGCATCGGGACAAACACGGGCACCGGGATGGGCACGGGCACATACTCCCTCTTCAACCCATCGTCCACATCTGAGGAGGCACAAGGGCTTGTATCAAGAGGAGGAGCAGCAGAGGCACAGAGGAGGAGCAGAGGCACAGAGGAGGAGCAGAGGGGCAGAGGCACAGAGGAGGAGTAGCAGAGGCACAGAGAAGGAGCAGAGGCACAGAGGAGCAGAGGCACAGAGGAGGAGCAGAGGAGGAGCAGCAGAGGCACAGAGGAGGAGCAGCAGAGGTGCAGAGGAGGAGCAGCAGAGGCACAGAGGAGGAGCAGCAGAGGTGCAGAGGAGCAGCAGAGGCGCAGAGGAGGAGCAGCAGAGGTGCAGAGGCACAGAGGAGGAGCAGCAGAGGTGCAGAGGAGGGGCAGAGGCACAGAGGAGGAGCAGCAGAGGTGCAGAGGAGGAGCAGAGGCACAGAGGAGGAGCAGCAGAGGTGCAGAGGAGGGGCAGAGGTGCAGAGGAGGAGCAGAGGCACAGAGGAGGGGCAGAGGCACAGGGGAGGAGCAGAGGCACAGAGGAGGAGCAGCAGAGGCACAGAGAAGGAGCAGAGGCACAGAGAAGGAGCAGAGGCGCAGAGGAGGAGCAGCAGAGGCACAGAGGAGGAGCAGCAGAGGTGCAGAGAAGGAGCAGAGGCACAGAGAAGGAGCAGCAGAGGCACAGAGGAGGAGCAGCAGAGGTGCAGAGGAGGGGCAGAGGTGCAGAGGAGGAGCAGAAGCACAGAGGAGGGGCAGAGGCACAGGGGAGGAGCAGAGGCAAAGAGGAGGAGCAGCAGAGGCACAGAGAAGGAGCAGAGGCACAGAGAAGGAGCAGAGGCGCAGAGGAGGAGCAGCAGAGGTGCAGAGGAGGAGCAGCAGAGGCGCAGAGGAGGAGCAGCAGAGGTGCAGAGGAGGGGCAGAGGCACAGAGGAGGAGCAGCAGAGGTGCAGAGGAGCAGCAGAGGTGCAGAGGAGGAGCAGAGGCACAGAGGAGGGGCAGAGGTGCAGAGGAGCAGCTCAGTACCTGTCTGCAGGGGCTTGCTCTGCATGTGGGGTTTACAGTACGTGGCCTTGGTCAGAGTCAGAGGTTTGCACAGCACGGCTTTATTCTTCACGTCTCGGAGCAGAGCTCCAAAGCCCACGCTGACCATCTGAAGGACACACTAGAGTTTGGACAAGGGATTGTGTGCTCTCTTTTACCCTCCAGCATGTCAATAATGGACCCAAGGGCTGAGAACCAAAAGGTACTCAAGGTACTCTGCAGCAGTGACTTAAGAGTAGGCAAGCAGACGTGATCATCAAAATTTTGTCAATAACAATTAATAAAGCCAACTTTTATACTAATAACATTGCAATTTAGAGGATTATTTTTTACTGGCATAGTATTATTTCAATTTTTCCCTTTTGTTTTTTTTACATATACAAAACACCACAAATGAACGAGACAGAGTTGGCACATAAACAGAAAATGTCCTACATTTGTCCCATTTGGTCCAAAGTAAAAGTTTGTCCAAGTGTAATCTTCATCATTATATATATATATATATATATATATATATATATATATATATATATATATATATATATATATATATATATATATATATATATATATATATATATATATATCTATCTCAATATATATATCTGGATATATATATATATATATATATATATATATATATATATATATATATATATATATATATATATATATCAATATATATATCTGGATATATATATATCCAGATATATATATCTATATATATAAATATATATAGATATATATATCGATATAGATATATTCAGTTGTATCATCTGGACTAATTATTTTTACTCTCGTCCAAAAGTCATTCTCAATCTGCGAAGTTCAGGACCACAGAGCGCCGTGCATCTTCATCTTGAAGCCTCTAATCACTCTATTGAAGACAGTGAGGAGAAGATTCTGAGCAGGAAAAAAGATGGTTTGAAAGAGTTAAAGATGCTATTTTTGTTAAAAAAAGAAAGACCTTCTTTAAACAGGAATGTGGGGTTTAAGATTCAACCTTCCTGTTGTTTATAATGGAATCTTGAATCCCTGGAGAGGTTGACGCCTCAGAGGGCTTACTCAGAGTAGGATAAATATCTATGGTCACGGTCTTGATTCGCAGATTGAGAATGACCCTCGAATGAGTCGAAATGTTCAGTTTTTCCAGATGACTACAACTGAATCTTTTTCGACATACATTATATATATATATATATATATATATATATATATATATATATATATATATATATATATATTAATGTTGCACCACAAGTAGATACAGAAGTAAAATAACAGATAACTTATTAAAAACTTAAAAAAAACACTTATAATAGAAAAGCTCTTATAAAAAAGCTCTTATATTCTTAATAAAAAGTAAAAAAAATAATAGTAACAAAAGTAACAACATATGGACGGAGAATATTGCACCAATATGATTGACAATATGTCAAAGTATTGCACATGATTATGTCAGTATTGCACATGGGTATGACAGTATACACATGTGCTCAGGGCTAACAGTGATTGTTGTAGAGTCAGTCAAAATTCCTCTGCGGGGCCCCGGGGCCTCGGTGTGCAACACAAGTGTAAAGATGAGTGTACGTACCCCGAGTTTGGCATTGTGCACGTCCACCCCTGCAGGAGACAGACGGGTCAATACATCGGTCACACACTTTTACAGAGAGTTGAGAAGAATGAAACGGCCTCTAAATGGACGGCTTTATTCAAAGGGTCAGAGTGAGCGGTCAGAGGGAGTGGTCGGAGGGAGTGGTCAGAGGGAGTGGTCAGAGGGAGTGGTCAAAGGGAGTGGTCAAAGGGAGTGGTCAGAGGGAGTGGTCAGAGGGAGTGGTCAGAGTGAGTGGTCAGCACCTGCGCTGGAGTTCTCCGGGCCCTTCTGCGTCTCCATGATGGGCTCGTTCTGTTGGAGGTAGAACCTGAGCAAACACTGCTGGTCACAAAACCGCTTGACCTCTGAGCGCCACATGACGGACTCAGTGAGGGCTCCCTGGACCTTACAGCAGTCACAGCGCGCCGCCTGTGGTCACAACACAAACGGTCACAGCAGCTCGGACGCGACATCATGTCAACGGGACACAATCTTACAGAAACATGATGATGACCGATACAGATAGAACCCACCTTATTGTACCACTCCTGGAACTTCTGTGCACACGTGTCGCTGCAGAAGTCCCTGGTCAGGCCCCCCAGGGTCTCAGTGACCCCTCGCTTACACATCTGACCGCAGTGGTTACAGCTCACACACTTCAGCCCCAGGCGCCTGATGAAGTCCTGCTTGTAGAGCAACTTACAGCCTGTGGTCAGCGACAGACAGACAGGTCAGTGACAGACACACACACACAGGTCAGCGACAGACACACAGGTCAGTGACAGACACACACACACAGGTCAGTGACAGACACACACACACAGGTCAGTGACAGACACACACACACAGGTCAGTGACAGACACAGGTCAGCGACACACACACAGGTCAGTGACAGACACACACACACAGGTCAGTGACAGACACACACACACAGGTCAGTGACAGACACACACACACAGGTCAGTGACAGACACACACACACAGGTCAGTAACAGACACACACACACAGGTCAGTAACAGACACACACACACAGGTCAGTGACAGACACACACACAGGTCACGCCACGAGCCGCACGCGGCTCCGCTTCTCCTCCGCTGCACCGGCGTTTCCACGCCCGAACACCGGCTCCGCGCTCCCGCACCCGCCGCCCCGGAGGTCTGTACCTGGGCGAAGGTGTGGCCCCAGCCCGCCACAGGAGCAGACACGGAGAGCGGGGCACCGGCTCCACCCGGAGAAAAGCAGCCCCATACAACCAAGGTACAGCCCCGTTTCTCTGCTTTCCCCGCTCCACAGACGGGGGCGATCTGGTCACAAAACTGGACTCAAATGCGTCTTGATTGGGCTAGAGCAACGCCGGCGTCTGGTATGTGGACTGCCGCTTCTGTCCCAACGTCTTTGTTTTGTTAGTCGTTTCCATTGTTTTGTTTTGTTCCCGCGTCTCTGTGTTGTCTTCTGTCTACATCCCTGTTCCTTAACTTCATCGGACATTACTGCACCGTCCATCGCTCATCTCCTCCCTCACTCCTGGACTATCTACTGCCCTGGCCGCCAGCTAACAGCTGGCTTAACACCTGCGGAGGTCCGTCATGGTATCGCGGGGCCTCCCTGCCGTGCAGACAAGGTCTGGGGCAACCAACGCCACTCACTCCACCAGCTTCAACACCCGGTCCACTGCTGCTTTTTCACAACTCTCTGCCCACCAGCTTCTAGTTAACCAGCCTCTAGCCACCGCCAACATTCTAACTGGATTACTCTCATCTGCTGCTACGTTCCATCTCCTCCTCGGACTATCACTCCCGCGCCTCCAGGCCACCGCTCCACCAACTTCTCGCCTACTCACCTACACCGCTGCTGACCTTCACCTCCTCAACCATAACCACCGTCTCCCAGCTGCTGCTGCCTCTGCAGCTAGCTCAGCTGGGATCCTTCACCGGCCCCGCTACATCCACAGGGGCTCTGGTCTCTCCCATAACCAACACTCCAACGACGGCTCACCTATCCCCTCACTCTGGACTAGTTTTCGCCCCCCCCGTCACCCCCACCTGCCGCACTGCCAACCTCAGCAACCTCCGCCCCCCCACCCCTGCGCCCCCATCCATCTCCCTTGCACTGCTGAACTGCCGCTCCCTCGCCAACAAATCACCTGTTATATCTGAACTGCTACTGGACAATAACATTGATCTGCTTCTCCTCTGTGAAACATGGCAACAGCCCCTGGACTTCTATGCTCTCAACCAAGCCACTCCCTCCAACTACACTTACACTGCCAAACCCCGCCTCTCCGGGCGTGGGGGAGGTCTTGCTGTTATTCATAAAAAATCTACATCCATCACTGAACTGAACCTCAACCTTCCATCCATCTCATCATTTGAATACCTCGCCTTCTCCCTCCCCAACTCTATCACCGCTATCCTGATCTATCGTCCCCCAAAGCCCCACCCCTCTTTCCTCACTGAATTGTCTGAACTCCTCACCATCGCATCCTCTCTCTCTGCCCGCCTCCTACTCACTGGTGACTTCAACATCCACAGTGACTGCCCCAACGCCCCACTGACATCCGACTTCCTCTCTCTCCTGGACTGCTTCCATCTCACCCAACATATTGACTTCCCCACCCATACCAAAGGCCACACTCTGGACTTAGTCTGTTCCTCTCTCCTACCCATATCTAAGCCCCACCCCCTCCCCTTCCCACTCTCTGATCATCTCTGCATCCTTTTCTCCGCCCCCCTACCCTCGCCCCACAACCCCAAAAAACGCACCATCACCTACCGCAATATCAAGTCAGTCAACCCCCTCACGCTCTCCCAGCTCATATCCTCTGCTTTCCCCCCTGACTCCCCCCCCTCTTCCCCCGACGACTATGCTGTCATGCTCAACACCACCCTCTCCGACTCCCTTGACTCCCTAGCCCCCTGGAAAACCTCCTCCGTCTCATACATCAACCCCGCCCCCTGGTACACCCCTGAACTCCGCACCATGAAGCAGACTGGCCGCAAACTCGAACGACTCCTCAAAAGAACCCGCCTCACCGTCCACGCCGAAGCTTTCAAATTACACATCTCTTCCTACGTCTACGTCTAAGTGTCTTCAAAGAGCTTTGGCACAGCCTGAAGCCAAAGACCATTGCTGTACTTTAAAACGCTCTCCAAGCCGCCAAATCTGCCCACCTCTCCACCCTCATCAACAGCTCCCACCGGAGCCCTCGCACCCTGTTCTCCACCGTCAACAAGCTGCTCCAGCCACCGGACACCACTCCACCCTCCTCCCCTGACCTCTGCAACTCTTTCCTCCTTGCCTTCAATGACAAAATTTCCAAAATCAACAGCTCCATGACTGCCGTCTCCATTAACTCCATCACCACCCCCACCCCTGCCCCCCCCCTCTCCCTGACCACCCACCCTTCCCTCCCCTCACCACCTTCTCCTCTGTTAACTCCTCTCATATCATAGACCTCATCACCGCTTCCAAAACCACCACCTGCTCTCTCGACCCCCTCCCAACGACTCTAACCAAGGCCTGCCTCCCTGCTCTCATCCCCCATCTCAACGCCCTCTTCAACCAGTCTTTATCCCTCGGCCATGTTCCTTCCATCTACAAACTGGCCTCCATCACCCCCATCCTCAAAAAACCCACCCTAGACTCCGCCAACCTCTCCAACTACCGCCCCATCTCCAACCTGCCGTTCCTCTCAAAAACGATGGAACGCATCGTCGCCGCCCAACTTCACACCCACCTCCAGTCAAACAACCTCTATGAACCCCTCCAATCTGGCTTCCGCCCACTTCACAGCACTGAAACAGCCCTGGTCAAAGTACTCAACGATCTCCTCACCTCTGCAGACTCCGGGGCCCTCAACATCCTGTTACTACTAGACCTCAGCGCAGCCTTTGACACTATAAACCATTCCATCCTCCTACAAAGGCTGCGCCAACTGGGTGTTGAGGGCTCTGCACTTGACTGGCTCACATCCTACCTCACCAACAGGCAAGAGTTCATTTCCCTCTCCGGTCACTCATCCACCCTCTCCCCAGTAACGCAGGGGGTCCCCCAGGGCTCAGTCCTCGGCCCCCTCCTCTTCATCTGCTACATCTTCCCCCTTGGTCACATCCTCCGCCAACTCAACCTGGACTTTCACTGCTACGCTGACGACACCCAGATATACCTCACCACCAAATCCACCCAAAACCCTCTCCTCAGCCACATTGAAACCTGCATCTCTACAATAAAATCATGGCTCACTCTCAACTTCCTCAAACTGAACAGTGACAAAACAGAGCTCCTCCTCATTGGCACCAAATCCACTCTCAATAAAACTGGTCCCTTTTCACTCAGCATCGACACCTCGACCATCACCCCCTCCACCCTGGTACGCAATCTCGGTGTCATCATGGACCCCACCCTCTCCTTCACTCCCCATGTCAGCCACATCGTCAAGACGTCATACTTCCACCTCCGCCGCATCGCCAAAATCCGACACTGCCTCACCCTCCCCGCTGCTGAATCCCTCATCCATGCCTTCATCTCCTCCCGCCTCGACTACTGCAACTCCCTCCTCACTGGCATCTCCTCCCATTCCCTCCATAGACTCCAAATGGTCCAAAACTCCGCTGCCCGCCTCCTCACCCACACCCGCCTCCTCACCCACACCCGGTCCCGTGATCACATCACTCCCGTTCTCCGCTCTCTCCACTCTCTCCCCATCAAGCAGGGCATAAACTTTAAAATACTCCTCCTCACCTTCAAAGCTCTTCACCACCTTGCCCCCCCCTACCTGTCTGACCTCCTCATCCCCCACCGCCCCACCCGAGCTCTCCGATCCTCCTCCTCTCTCACCCTGACTGCACCAACATCCCGACTCAAAACTTTTGGTGACAGAGCATTCTCCGAACAGCACCCCGACTCTGGAACTCCCTCCCCCAACCTGTCCGCCACTCTCCCTCACTCACAACATTCAAATCCCGCCTAAAAACATACCTCTTCACCCAAGCCTATGACCTCCCCTACCCCTAGCCTCCTCTACCCCATTGCCTACTCTTCTACCCCCTGTTACATCCCCATCTTTTTCTCTCTACTTCTTCTGTCTTGTTCATTTTATCTGTATATTAATGTGTTCTATACGTGTTGTCCCCCCTGTCTGTAAATACCCCCCCTTTTTTATTATGTTCAGCGTCTTTGGGTCACTGAAAAGCGCTATGTAAATAAAAGTTATTATTATTATTATTACAGGTCAGTGACAGACACACACACAGGTCAGTGACAGACACACACACACACACACAGGTCAGTGACAGACACACACACACACACACACACACAGGTCAGTGACAGACACACACACAGGTCAGTGACAGACACACACACACACACAGGTCAGTGACAGACACACACACACACACACACACACACAGGTCAGTGACAGACACACACACAGGTCAGTGACAGACACACACACACACACACACACAGGTCAGTGACAGACACACACACGGGTCAGTGACAGACACACACACGGGTCAGTGACAGACACACACACACACACAGGTCAGTGACAGACACACACACACACACACACACACAGGTCAGTGACAGACACACACACGGGTCAGTGACAGACACACACACAGGTCAGTGACAGACACACACACAGGTCAGTGACAGACACACACACAGGTCAGTGACAGACAGACAGGTCAGTAAAGGGCAGTACCTTCACTACAGAAAGGCCTTTTGACTCCAGAGAAGTTGACCGTCTCGTGCAGAGTCTTCTCCTCCTGACAGAACTCACAGAAGGTCACGATGCAGTGCAGCTTCTTGTAGTCATCACAGCACGGTTTACTGCAGAACTGGTACACTTTTTCCTTAGAACAGAAACACATCAAACTGAGGACAGGAAAATCAAGTTCATGTGTCCAAGAGAACTGTAGTAGCCCACATACTGTACTTTTAGGACTTTAAGCCACTTATTTTTCTCACACTTTGAACCCTAAGGTCATTATTACGGTGTGTCTAAATTATAGATGTTTTATGGCAAACGGCCACTGGGGGGCAATGTAGCAGGAAGCGTAAGTGTTTGACACACCGTAGAAGAAGATGACAGTGGAAGCACTGTCCAAGGGACATATCCTGTTTTCTATAGTTTAAGCTTCAAAACTGTGTTTTATTACAATCAGACTCATATTCAGGGAGAAACTTTGACTGACTTTAATGAGGAAGTGAATCTAGACTTGGCAGAATACAAAGACACACATGGAGCGGACATGTGATATACAGCGATCTGCTGCATTGAACTGAGACTTTCTTGGCCAGACCTGACTCACAGGTAAAAAGACACATGTGCATCACCATATGGACCAGATTTATGTGTAAATATATCTCATGTTACAACGTCACACTCACTCGATAAGTACGAGCTCAAGAGCAGATGAACCAGATGTGAAGACACAGAGTCATCAAGGACAGAGGGGACAGAGGGGACAGAGGGCACAGTAGGGACAGTAGGGGCTAGGAGGGACAGAGGGGACAGTGGGGACAGTAGGGACAGAGGGGCTAGGAGGGACAGAGGGGACAGTAGGGACAGAGGAGACAGGAGGGACAGAGAGGACAGCTGTGATGTGTTCTTTGTATTTTGAACTTCAAAACACAGTGTGTTTTATTACAATCTAACTCATAGTCACTGAGATAGAGATCTATCATTATTCTACATAAATTATTTTAGATAAATATTGTAGTAGTATTTTCCTTATCTCTCAAGTAACACTAATTCCAACCAGGGGGTCAGGACTCAAATGTGGGTCCCCTAGGTGTTCGAGGGGGTCTGCAGGGGTTCTCAGAAAAGAGGTCCAAACTAGAGTGTGTGAATTTTGATAAAGGGATGGCATGTTAACTGGTTCTATTCTATTATAGTCATTGTTGTTCTATAACATCTTTATCAACCAGAAAATCATTTGAGTTTTCCTTAAAAGACAGTATAAAATGTGGTCTCACCTCCCACTCCAGCACCTCCGGCTTCAGGCTGAAGGTTCCACGACAGTAGTTACACTTGAGCTGCACAGCGCTGTCTGCAGAGGGCGCCGTTTGTCCATTGGTGTTGCTCTGAAGAGTAGTATTCTGCACAGGTCAAAAGAAGAGGTTGAACAGTTACGACTTTAGACTTATGAAAACATAATTCACAACAATCCAGAAGTCTATCCATTTGTTCATGTATAATTTACTTACATGTATAATATGTATTTATGTTGGTGAGGAGTTGTGGTGTTGGTGTTGGTTGTGGTGTTGGTTGTGGTGTTGGTTGTGGTGTTGGTTGTGGTGTTGGTTGTGGTGTTGGTTGTGGTGTTGGTTGTGGTGTTGGTTGTGGTGTTGGTTGTGGTGTTGGTTGTGGTGTTGGTTGTGGTGTTGGTGTTGGTTGTGGTGTTGGAGTAGCTCAGTAGACGGACCTGAAACTTGGTGACACACTGTGAGCTGCAGAAGCTGAGCACGTTCCCCTCGGGCAGCGTGGCCTGATACTGCGGTAACGCGTTCCTTTTACAAAAGTGACACACAGGCTCCGAGGCTGCAGGACAAATGCACAGTAAGGCTCATATTGAGAATGCAATGTGTTTTTGATGCATTTTGAAACATTTAGTTGAACTGCTTGGTCCATGCTCGCTGAGGGAAGGACTCAAAAGCAGCTGTCGCCAGATACATTTGCTGAAGGTCCACAAATGTAACATTCCACCTCACCCAGGGTCCGGACACATGTCATCACTCTGATCAGTGAAACACACTGTGGTCTCTCCGTCACGTGTGGTCTCTCCGTCACGTGTGGTCTCTCCGTCACGTGTGGTCTCTCCGTCACGTGTGGTCTCTGCGTCACGTGTGGTCTCTCCGTCACGTGTGGTCTCCGTCACGTCGTCGCGTGTGGTCTCCGTCACGCCGTCGCGTGTGGTCTCAGTCACGTGTGGTCTCCGTCACGTCGTCACGTGTGGTCTCCGTCACGCGTGGTCTCCGTCACGTCGTCCCGTGTGGTCTCCGTCACGTCGTCCCGTGTGGTCTCAGTCACGTGTGGTCTCCGTCACGTCGTCACGTGTGGTCTCAGTCACGTCGTCCCGTGTGGTCTCCGTCACGTCGTCACGTGTGGTCTCCGTCACGTCGTCCCGTGTGGTCTCCGTCACGTCGTCACGTGTGGTCTCAGTCACGTCGTCACGTGTGGTCTCCGTCACGCGTGGTCTCCGTCACGTCGTCCCGTGTGGTCTCCGTCACGTCGTCCCGTGTGGTCTCCGTCACGTCGTCCCGTGTGGTCTCCGTCACGTCGTCCCGTGTGGTCTCCGTCACGTCGTCACGTGTGGTCTCAGTCACGTCGTCACGTGTGGTCTCCGTCACGTCGTCCCGTGTGGTCTCCGTCACGTCGTCACGTGTGGTCTCAGTCACGCGTGGTCTCCGTCACGTCGTCCCGTGTGGTCTCCGTCACGTCGTCCCGTGTGGTCTCCGTCACGTCGTCCCGTGTGGTCTCCGTCACGTCGTCACGTGTGGTCTCCGTCAGGTCGTCCCGTGTGGTCTCCGTCACGTCGTCACGTGTGGTCTCCGTCACGCGTGGTCTCCGTCACGTCGTCCCGTGTGGTCTCCGTCACGTCGTCCCGTGTGGTCTCCGTCACGTCGTCCCGTGTGGTCTCCGTCACGTCGTCACGTGTGGTCTCCGTCAGGTCGTCCCGTGTGGTCTCCGTCACGTCGTCACGTGTGGTCTCAGTCACGTGTGGTCTCCGTCACGCCGTCGCGTGTGGTCTCAGTCACGTGTGGTCTCCGTCACGTCGTCACGTGTGGTCTCAGTCACGTCGTCACGTGTGGTCTCCGTCACGCGTGGTCTCCGTCACGTCGTCCCGTGTGGTCTCCGTCACGTCGTCCCGTGTGGTCTCCGTCACGTCGTCCCGTGTGGTCTCCGTCACGTCGTCCCGTGTGGTCTCCGTCACGTCGTCACGTGTGGTCTCCGTCACGTCGTCCCGTGTGGTCTCCGTCACGTCGTCCCGTGTGGTCTCCGTCACGTCGTCACGTGTGGTCTCCGTCACGTCGTCCCGTGTGGTCTCCGTCACGTCGTCACGTGTGGTCTCCGTCACGTCGTCCCGTGTGGTCTCCGTCACGTCGTCACGTGTGGTCTCCGTCACGTCGTCCCGTGTGGTCTCCGTCACGTCGTCACGTGTGGTCTCCGTCACGTCGTCCCGTGTGGTCTCCGTCCCGTGTGGTCTCCGTCACGTGTGGTCTCCGTCACGTCGTCACGTGTGGTCTCCGTCACGTGTGGTCTCCGTCACGTCGTCACGTTGTCACGTGTGGTCTCCGTCCCGTGTGGTCCGTCACGTTGTCACGTGTGGTCTCCGTCCCGTGTGGTCTCCGTCCCATGTGGTCTCCGTCCCATGTGGTCTCCGTTCCGTGTGGTCCGTCCCGTGTGGTCCGTCTCGTGTGGTCTCCGTCCCGTGTGGTCCGTCCCGTGTGGTCCGTCCCGTGTGGTCTCCGTCCCGTGTGGTCTCCGTCCCGTGTGGTCTCTGTCCCGTGTGGTCTCTGTCCCGTGTGGTCCGTCCCGTGTGGTCTCCGTCCCGTGTGGTCCGTCCCGTGTGGTCTCTGTCCCGTGTGGTCTCTGTCCCGTGTGGTCCGTCTCTTGTGGTCTCCCTGCTTGCAGCTGAGGACAGACTCACTCTGGAGGGAGGCTGTGGGTGACTTCCCCTTGTTCATGCAGGTGATGGAGCAGTACGAGCCCATCGTCCCATTGGCCACGATGCTGTGAAGGACCTCCCCCGTCTTTATGAGGGTCTTACAGGTGACACAGCTCGCCAGCTTATTATGGGCCTGGAACACACAGAGGCAGAGTTTGTAGTGAGGTAGTGTTTGTAGTGAGGCAGTGTTTGTAGTGAGGCAGTGTTTGTAGTGAGGCAGTGTTTGTAGTGAGGCAGTGTTTGTAGTGAGGCAGTGTTTGTAGTGAGGCAGTGTTTGTAGTGAGGCAGTGTTTGTAGTGAGGCAGTGTTTGTAGTGAGGCAGTGTTTGTAGTGAGGCAGTGTTTGTAGTGAGGCAGTGTTTGTAGTGAGGCAGTGTTTGTAGTGAGGCAGTGTTTGTAGTGAGGCAGTGTTTGTAGTGAGGCAGTGTTTGTAGTGAGGCAGTGTTTGTAGTGAGGCAGTGTTTGTAGTGAGGCAGAGTTTGTAGTGAGGCAGTGTTTGTAGTGAGGCAGAGTTTGTAGTGAGGCAGTGTTTGTAGTGAGGCAGTGCTTGTGGAGGAGGCAGAGTTTGTAGTGAGGTAGTGTTTGTAGTGAGGCAGTGTTTGTAGTGAGGCAGTGCTTG
>NW_027315768.1:2772163-2809663 GCF_026437365.1 Eucyclogobius newberryi | reverse complement strand
TGTACAGTACATGTGTTGCGCCTGCTGCCCATGGCCACTAAAGAAGTAAAATTATTCATGAGTTTCAGAATGATAAAACAATTAAGACCGTTGCTGAAACCCAATAATAACAGCACTAACCCGGGAAAACTAGGGAAGCTATTTAACAGAAAAGTGTTATCTAAGCTGTCATATGCACTTTAAAGACTTGTTTCTGGAGGACAGACCTCGGTGAGTTTGCCGCAGACGGTGCACTTGGTCTTGACTCCGGATTTGGGCGGGTTTTGCTTGTTCTCATAGGCCCCGAGACATCCTGTACTGCAGAACTCCTGGAAGGACTCACTGGAGTCCACCTGGGCTACAATGGTTCCCTTCATGTTAGTGATGTCCCTGAGAGAGAAACAGGCAAAGAACTCATTTGGAGAACGGAGTGATTGAAAGTGTTGAAAAGAATAGCAGTTTATAGGTTACAGTGAATTTCTCTGTTTGAATTGATTGTCAAAATCGCAGACAGTTTGCATATTCCAGTTGGGTTTTCCTAGCAATCTAATCCATGCATCATATTCTACAAACCTAGTTAAACAACTCAAACAAGTTTTATTGAGTAATGGGAAAGGCTTGATCAGTTTATGTCATGTTGTTTTATACAAAAAACACTGCTTTGTTTGAACATATCGCCTTAAATCAATAACTGAAAAAGGAAGAAACTAAACAGATTTCTGAACAGGACTGTTGTGATAATGAACTTCATTTGCAGCCATTTTGAGCACACTCACTTTTTACACATGGTACAGCTCTTCTTGGGCGCTGGCTTGTGGGAGAAGGCGGAGAGGCAGGTGGTGGAGCAGAACAGGTGAGTGGAGCCTTTGCGCTGATAGGCCGTCTGCCCTTTCTTCAGAGGCTTCTTACAGTTGGCACATGTCACCTGGAACAGCACACAAGCATCACACATGTAGATCAGGATCAGAAAAGGTTTATTGCCATTGTCAGGGAACAAAATTCACAGGCTGGAAGTTGCTTTGGTGATTTGGTGCAACATACAACAAAGAACAATGATAAAGGCAAGACATATGAAATAAGGCAAGCATTAAAGAAAAACAATTTGAGATGAAAATAGACAGTGTTTTACAGTTTTACAGTTAAATGTACAGATGTAGTGCAGAAAGTGAAGAGAGCAGTGAGTGATTAAATACTAAAAGTATCATTAAAGTGAAGAAACTGTTCTTGTGGAGGGAAGTTCTGGTCCGGATGGACCGTAGACTCTTGCCTGAGGGGAGTGGCCTCCTGCCTGAGGGGAGTGGCTCAACCTTTTCGTCCCAGAGTCCTGAGACGTACAGGTCCTACAGAGATGGAAGTCTGCAGCCGATCACCTTCTCAGCAGAGGGCGCTGTAGTCTCTGTTTGTCCCTGGCTGTGGCTCCAGTGTACCACACGGTGATGGAGGAGGTGATGGAGGAGGTGATGGAGGAGGTGAGGATGGAGGAGGTGATGGAGGAGGTGAGGATGGACTCGATGATGGTCGTGTAGAACTGCTCCATCATCAGTTTGTCCTCTGCTGGAGCTTCTTGATGAGGAGCTGATGGTGGCTCCTCCCACTTGAGGTCCTGGTGATGGTGGCTCCTCCCACTTGAGGTCCTGGTGATGGTGGTGCAGAGGAAGTGGTGCAGAGGAAGTGGTGCAGAGGAAGTGGAGGGAGTCCACAGTGGAGATGGGGGGGGGTCTGAGATGATGAGGGGGGGCGTTGACTTTCCTGAAGTCCACGATCATCTCCACTGTCTTCTGGGCGTTGAACTCCAGGTTGTTACCGCTTTACGTCTTTCAGCTAAAGTCAAGCCTCTTTTAAATCGCACCGACCTTGAAAGGACTATTCATACTTTTATCAGCTCAAGAATAGACTATTGCAATGCACTTTATGTGAGTGTCTCCCAGTCGCCCTGAGCCGCCTTCAGCTCGTACACAACGCTGCGGCGCCTTTTCTAACAAACACACTTTTTGCTCTCCATTGACTTCCTGTTTCACATCAAATGTCAAACACTTCATGTTCCTGGCAGGTTCCTGGGTCACCACTAGTTAATACACCCATCACACTCAGTGCTAAATGTAGTATTTGGCTTCATCATTGGATTTTCATGCTTCTGGTTCACATGGTCCCAACATTCTATGAGTCGTTTTGAATATTTGACCTCTGTAATGGAGTTCAACAGTGACCGTCCACCACTTGGACACAGAAGGACAGTTTCCATTCATTTTTCCCCACAGGCTTTACCACACCCAAAAAAATGAATTAAATAAATGAATAATAATATTAAAGAGCCATTGTGCTTTTCACTGCTATCATTTTATACAATCTACAAAATCTATGGATCATTATGTTGGACATTTTAAATTGAAATATTGATCTCCCCTTTAAGTTACTTCCCCTTGGAGGGCAGCAGTTCACGAGAGCTTTCACGAGGATTTATTTTTTCTTCATTTGTGCCAAATGTCTATGCGAGCTGATGAATCTTCTGTGTGTCACTGTTTAAGAAACTAAACTTGCATGTGGTGGTGCATAACATGAAGAAGAGAGTCCACAACAGCAAAGCAGCATGTAGATGAGATCATGAGGCCCTGCAGCTTCATTTAACACTTTTGAGCAATTCTTTCAATCGTTGTGACTCCACCAGTCCTGTGTACTCCCCACCTCACCTGACTCCACCAGTCCTGTGTACTCCCCACCTCACCTGACTCCACCAGTCCTGTGTACTCCCCACCTCACCTGACTCCACCAGTCCTGTGTACTCCCCACCTCACCTGACTCCACCAGTCCTGTGTACTCCCCACCTCACCTGACTCCACCAGTCCTGTGTACTCCCCACCTCACCTGACTCCACCAGTCCTGTGTACTCCCCACCTCACCTGACTCCACCAGTCCTGTGTACTCCCCACCTCACCTGCCCAACACTGACTCCTCCTCCACCCGGACCAGAACTTCCCTCCACAAGAACACTTTCTCTCCCTCTGCCGTTGGACTCATGAACACTTCTTAAACACTTTAACCATCATTTAATCACTCACTGGTCCCTTTCTGCTCTACATCTGTAAACTCAACTGTAAATGTTGTGTACAAAGTAAGCCTGTTTTAATTTTTTTATCCTATGGCACATTTAAATTGTTTTCGTTCCTTTTTCATTTTATACATGTTGTTTTATCATTGTTGATCGTTTTATGTTGCACCAAATCACCAAAGCAAGTTCCATCCATTTTCTTCCGCTTTTTTTTCCCGGTCGAGAACCATGGCCTCAGATTTGGAGCTGATTCTCATCCCAGCCGCTTCACACTCGGCTCAAACCGTCCCAGTGCAGCTGCAAGTCCAGGTTTGATGGAGCCATCAGGACAACATCGTCTGCAAACAGCAGAAATCCTGTGGTCCCCAAACCGGACACCCTCTGACCCCTGACCACACCCTCCGACCCCTGACCACACCCTCCGACCCCTGACCACACCCTCGGACCCCTGACTGCGTCTAGAAATTCTGTCCATAAAAACTATGAACAGAACCGGTGACAAAGCGCAGCCCTGAGGAGTCCCTCATGCACTGGGAACAGGTCTGACTCACTGCAGTGACCACAGCTCCTGCTCCGGTCAGACAGGCTCCTATGTTTGTAAATTCTGTTCATTGGCAACAAACCTTCTCTGATTCTGAGATTGAAGATGGGGCGTGGCTGGGTCAACATGACAATGACCTGAAGCAAACAGCCAGGAGAACCAAGGAGTGGCTCTGTAAGAAGCATCTCAAGGTTCTGGAGGGGCCAGTCTCAGAACTAAATCCAAGCCTTGAAATAATTATTTTTACGTCCCTGTCAACATGACAGGTACCGATCATTTGGTACCTGTCATGGCTAATTCTGAATCGGTCACAAGGAAAGGAAAACAGAATAAAATAATGAAAAATGAACTTTTATTAACATGTCTCGTTATCATTTATAGGCTGAGAAATAGATTTTCAAAGTTAGAGGCCAGGGGGGCCCCTACCTAAAAAAGTTAGGGGCCCCCCAGCAATTTCAGGAGCCCACAAGCGCGCGGCATCGCGGCGTCATAAGAACAAGATAAATGTGTTTTAAACCTGGTTATTAGCATGTAAAACAAGTACTTTTATCTGTTATTTGATATGAAGAGCACAAATACTGCATCATATAAACCAGAGATCATGATCTTTAAAACTGTTTAATTTAATATAATCATGTTTATTAGATACAAAATAAATACTGTTTACATTTGACACAAGGAGATCTTGTGGAATATATAAAATCACAGCCTACAAAATAAACTACTAACATATAAACATTGCCCCGATGCTAACAGCTCCAAAGGAGGATACTTCCACATTGACATTGTCCCTAATGTGCAAAACTACAGCTTTTGTTGCAAACAACTTTAAAAAGATTGAATTGTGAACTGAGGAGATTGACGCCCGCCAACCTAGATATCACTTGTGGCGCAAAATTAGACGGAGCATTTCCGAGTACAACCGAACGCAACCGAACGCAGCGCCCAATCAGATGCCCAATCAGATGCCCGCTTTCATCGACATTAGATCACGGACACCGCTCGGCCAATGAGAAGCGAGAAGACAGCGAAGTGGGATGTCTGTCAAAACGAAACTTAAGCGATGTTAATGCGCGCGCACATGCTCCGCTGCTTCCTCCGCTGTACAACTACAGCAATAATCCTGGTCTGTAGTACAGCGCGCCCGAGTTTGTGCAGAGGAATCGCTTTGGGCGTGTTCACCGCGCTGTTTTTGCCTATTAAAAATATATATGACGACAAAAAATTTGCGTCGGTCATTGTGTCCGGAGCGTTGAGTTTGGAGTCGGTCAAGACTGATTTTTGCGCCGGTCATTGACCGTGTCCGGCCCGTTATTTCGAGGATTGAAATCTAATAGAAAATGTCTGGAGGGAGATGAAACTCTGTGTTGCTTAGCAACAGCCCTGAAACCTGACGGATCTAGAGAAGATCTGTGTGGAGGCGTGGCCAGAATCCCTGCTGTGCAAACCTGGTCCAGAACTACAGGAAACATCTGACCTCTGGAACTGTAGCAAAGGCTTCTGTACCAAATATTAACACATTTTCTCAGCTGTTATTTATTTCTAACAATAACATACAGATAAATTATTTTAAAATGATACAATGTGATTTCCAAATTATTTTTAGATTCCGTCTCAGTGGAAATGTACCTAGAATGAAAATGTCAGACCCTCCATCATTTCAAAGTGGGAGATTTCCAAGATGTGTCCTGTTCACTGCGTCCTGTGTCCTGTTCCCTGCGTCCTGCGCCCTGTTCACTGCGTCCTGCGCCCTGTTCACTGCGTCCTGCGCCCTGTTCACTGCGTCCTGCGCCCTGTTCACTGCGTCCTGCGCCCTGTTCACTGCGTCCTGCGTCCTGTTCACTGCGTCCTGTTCACTGCGTCCTGTTCACTGCGTCCTGTGTCCTGTTCACTGCGTCCTGTGTCCTGTTCACTGCGTCCTGTGTCCTGTTCACTGCGTCCTGTGTCCTGTTCACTGCGTCCTGTGTCCTGTTCACTGCGTCCTGTGTCCTGCGCCCTGTTCCCTGCGCCCTGTTCCCTGCGCCCTGTTCCCTGCGCCCTGTTCCCTGCGCCCTGTGTCCTGTTCCCTGCGCCCTGTTCACTGCGTCCTGTGTCCTGCGTCCTGTGTCCTGCGCCCTGTGTCCTGCGCCCTGTTCCCTGCGCCCTGTGTCCTGCGCCCTGTTCACTGTTCACTGCGTCATGTGTCCTGTTCCCTGCGCCCTGTTCACTGCGTCCTGTGTCCTGCGTCCTGTTCCCTGCGCCCTGTGTCCTGCGCCCTGTTCACTGCGTCCTGTGTCCTGTTCCCTGCGCCCTGTTCACTGCGTCCTGTGTCCTGTGTCCTGCGTCCTGTGTCCTGCGCCCTGTTCCCTGCGCCCTGTTCACTGTTCCCTGCGTCCTGTTCCCTGCCTCCTGTGTCCTGCGCCCTGTTCACTGGTCACTGCGTCCTGTTCCCTGTTCACTGCGTCCTGTGTCCTGTTCCCTGCGCCCTGTTCACTGCGTCCTGTGTCCTGCGTCCTGTGTCCTGCGCCCTGTTCACTGGTCACTGCGTCCTGTTCCCTGTTCACTGCGTCCTGTTCCCTGCGTCCTGTTCCCTGCCTCCTGTGTCCTGCGCCCTGTTCCCTGCGCCCTGTTCGCTGCGTCCTGTGTCCTGCCTCCTGCGTCCTGTTCCCTGCGCCCTGTTCACTGCGTCCTGCGCCCTGTGTCCTGCGCCCTGTTCACTGTTCACTGCGTCCTGTGTCCTGCGCCTTGTGTCCTGCGCCCTGTTCACTGCGTCCTGTGTCCTGCCTCCTGCGCCCTGTTCCCTGCGCCCTGTTCCCTGCGCCCTGTGTCCTGTTCCCTGCGCCCTGTTCACTGCGTCCTGTTCACTGTTCACTGCGTCATGTGTCCTGTTCCCTGCGCCCTGTTCACTGCGTCCTGTGTCCTGCGTCCTGTTCCCTGCGCCCTGTGTCCTGCGCCCTGTTCACTGCGTCCTGTGTCCTGTTCCCTGCGCCCTGTTCACTGCGTCCTGTGTCCTGTGTCCTGCGTCCTGTGTCCTGCGCCCTGTTCCCTGCGCCCTGTTCACTGTTCCCTGCGTCCTGTTCCCTGCCTCCTGTGTCCTGCGCCCTGTTCACTGGTCACTGCGTCCTGTTCCCTGTTCACTGCGTCCTGTGTCCTGTTCCCTGCGCCCTGTTCACTGCGTCCTGTGTCCTGCGTCCTGTGTCCTGCGCCCTGTTCACTGGTCACTGCGTCCTGTTCCCTGTTCACTGCGTCCTGTTCCCTGCGTCCTGTTCCCTGCCTCCTGTGTCCTGCGCCCTGTTCCCTGCGCCCTGTTCGCTGCGTCCTGTGTCCTGCCTCCTGCGTCCTGTTCCCTGCGCCCTGTTCACTGCGTCCTGCGCCCTGTGTCCTGCGCCCTGTTCACTGTTCACTGCGTCCTGTGTCCTGCGCCTTGTGTCCTGCGCCCTGTTCACTGCGTCCTGTGTCCTGCGTCCTGTGTCCTGCCTCCTGCGTCCTGTGTCCTGCGCCCTGTTCCCTGCGCCCTGTTCCCTGCGCCCTGTTCCCTGCGCCCTGTTCCCTGCGCCCTGTTCCCTGCGCCCTGTTCCCTGCGCCCTGTTCCCTGCGCCCTGTTCACTGTGTCCTGCGTCCTGTGTCTGTATCTGAGACGGTTGGCTGTGTGCGGGTGTGAGACCTTGACAGTGCGGGCGGGGGTTGCAGGGGTGGAGGTGGGCTGGGGCTTGGCTGAAGGCTCCACTCCGGGTTGTTTCTCACTCCGGACCGAGGCGGACTGGGACAACCACATGTCTGCAACACAACCACCAAAGGAAATATCTTAGTGGAGCTTTAACTATAGTATAAATATAAAAAAGCCTGTCAAATTCACCACAGAAAGGTAGAAATATGACCAAAGCGCTTGTTCTGGTTAGAACGCGGCTGAGTCCATCCTAGACAGGGCCAGCCAGTGTAAATGTTGTTTTGTAGTCTTAATGAAACTTCTCTGTTCACTTTTCCTTTTATTGGCTGCTAGCTCTGTCAATCTAACACTTGGGTCAGTAAATAAGATGACGGCTTCATTATTTATAATATTAAAATGTCCACACAAAGAGTAAGTAAAGTCTCTGTGTGACGAAATTGGAACAGTCGGATTTGTACAGTTTAAATCTATCTGAAATGATAATGATAAAGGCACAAACTAGCCTCAACGTTCCTTCTGTTTTCATCCGTAGTCATCACAGGCTCCTGAAAGTGTGTTTATTGAGTTTCCAAACCATCTCAAATTACCTGGCTGTGTTTATTCATTTTGACAGTTTTTATTTTTATCAGATCATTTGGAAGCTTTGTCTATAAATAGAAAATAAATCAATGTACTTTATATTCTAATTTTTGAACTAAACAATGCATTTCATTATTAACATGACCCAAACTGGCTTTTAAATTGGGCATTCAAATTTGATATAAACAATGATTTCCCCATATTTTCAATTCAATATTCATTCAATATTGGTTCTTCAGAGGAGTTGGCTGGACTGACCTGTCGTATTGGGGCCTGTGTCTCCATTGTGCACCGGTTGTCCCTGGGGGCCTGCACCAGGAGGGTCCAGGTCCAGACTGAAGGCGTTGCTGATGTGTAGCCCGTTCTCCTCACTGTGGTCCACTTCCTGCACATAACCGCACAGTGCCTTTATTTCACTGTCAGGAAGTGAAGACAGACCCTAGGGGCTCAAACACTCACTCCAGCCCCTTTCATGTTCCGGAAGAAAAGAGACGTTTGAACAAAGTCAGTATTTTGTTTCTCTTATCACTGCAGGCGCGAGTATCAACTGAAAACCAGCATTTATGGGCATGTTGCACTTCATCTAATATTGGAAAAGGCACGCATTATTTCTTCCACAAACATGTGTAAATGAGGTCAGCGAGTGCACATGTGAGCCTCGCGTGTCAGCCTCTGCTCCTGGAGTGAGTCTATGAGTGAGTGATGAAGCACAGCATTTGGGGTCGAGGAGCGTCTGAAACGGGGAGAGATTATGTGGCTTCGGACTGTTCCCGCCCCCAAGCAGAAGACCCCTCTCCCCCTGCACAGGACTGTTCCCGCCCCCTAGGCAGAGGACTCCTCTCCCCCTGCACAGGACTGTTCCCGCCCCAAAGCAGAAGACCCCTCTCCCCCTGCACAGGACTGTTCCCGCCCCCTAGGCAGAGGACTCCTCTCCCCCTGCACAGGACTGTTCCCGCCCCAAAGCAGAAGACCCCTCTCCCCCTGCACAGGACTGTTCCCGCCCCCTAGGCAGAGGACTCCTCTCCCCCTGCACAGGACTGTTCCCGCCCCAAAGCAGAAGACCCCTCTCCCCCTGCACAGGACTGTTCCCGCCCCCTAGGCAGAGGACTCCTCTCCCCCTGCACAGGACTGTTCCCGCCCCAAAGCAGAAGACCCCTCTCCCCCTGCACAGGACTGTTCCCGCCCCAAAGCAGAAGACCCCTCTCCCCCTGCACAGGACTGTTCCCGCCCCAAAGCAGAAGACCCCTCTCCCCCTGCACAGGACTGTTCCCGCCCCAAAGCAGAAGACCCCTCTCCCCCTGCACAGGACTGTTCCCGCCCCAAAGCAGAAGACCCCTCTCCCCCTGCACAGGACTGTTCCCGCCCCAAAGCAGAAGACCCCTCTCCCCCTGCACAGGACTGTTCCCGTCCACAGGCACAAGACCCCTCTCCCCCTGCACAGGACTGTTCCCGTCCACAGGCACAAGACCCCTCTCCCCCTGCACAGGACTGTTCCCGTCCACAGGCACAAGACCCCTCTCCCCCTGCACAGGACTGTTCCCGCCCCTAGGGAGAGGACCCCTCTCCCCCTGCACAGGACTGTTCCCGCCCCTAGGCAGAGGACCCCTCTCCCCAGCACAGGACTGTTCCCACCCTCTCACCACTCCTTGGTGTACGCTTCCATCCTGCAGGGACGTCACAGAGGTGATTCTCAAAGCCATATCCTGCTCTTCCGTCTGGTCTTCTGCTTGTGGTGGGCTGTTCCCTCCTTTCACTCCCCCCGGGCCCAGGGTGGTCACACTGGCTATCCTGATCTCTGAGTCCGGCTCAGTGAGGGCAGCAGGCGAGTGTGTGGGGGAGGCACCACAGGGGGGCGCTGCAACACAAAAGAAGTGATCAGCATTAGAAAACCCCAACCCCTGGACATGTTCTGTTTGGGACAAATACCACTACTTTGTATAACTACTTACTACAGTAGTATTTGAAAACATAGTATTTGAAGAAGTATTGAAGTAGTACTGTAGAAAAAGCTTCAGTTGTTGTCATGATATATTTACACATAAATAAATGCAGTAGTGATGCGTCTTTTGCGTCCCTTGGTGCACCCGAGGTCCACTGCACTGCAGGAAGAATGACACTCATTTCTCAGTGAATGAGTCTGATTCTAATAAAACAGTGTTTTGAAGCTTAAACTATAGGAAACAGGACATGTCCCTTGTACAGTGCTTCCACTGTCATCTTCTTGTCAAACACTTGTACATCCCGCTACATTGCCCCCTGGTGGCCGTAAGCCATTAAAAATCTATAAATCAGACGCAGCGTTATAATGACCGGGTTCAAAGCGTGAGAAAAAGAAGCGGCATTAAGTCTGAAAAGTACAGTAGTTTAGTAGAATAGTAGTGTCTGAACATAAACAGACGTGTTGGGAGCATGTTGGGGCGTGTCAGGAGCATGTGTTGGAAGCATGTTGGGGGTGTGTTGGGAGCATGAGTTGGAAGCATGTTGGGGGCGTGTTCGGAGCATGAGTTGGAAGCGTGTTGGGGGCGTGTTGGGAGAATGTTGGGGGCGTGTTGGGGGCGTGTCGGGAGCATGAGTTGGAAGCGTGTTGGGGGCGTGTCGGGAGCATGAGTTGGAAGCGTGTTGAGGGCGTGTTGGGAGAATGTTGGGGGCGTGTCGGGAGCATGAGTTGGAAGCGTGTTGGGGGCGTGTTGGGAGTGTGGTGGGGGCGTGTTGGGAGTGTGGTGGGGGCGTGTTGGGGGTGTGTTGGGAGTGTGTTGGGAGTGTGGTGGGAGTGTGGTGGGGGCGTGTTGGGAGTGTGGTGGGGGCGTGTTGGGGGCGTGTTGGGAGTGTGGTGGGGGCGTGTTGGGGGCGTGTTGGGAGTGTGGTGGGGGCCTGTTGGGAGTGTGGTGGGGGCGTGTTGGGAGCATGTGCACTGTGCAGCTAGTGACTCTTGTCCTGACGCCAAAAGAGACCAACTTTCAGAAGCTCGTTTGGAAAAAGTCCTTCTTGGTTATAACAAACTCTTCTGTATCTGAGGAGTAACTAAGTGCTTAGTACGTTTAATAGTTCATTTGAAGGGGCTTGCTGACTACAGTCGGACAAAGAGAGGCTGATGTGAGTCTGAGGGTTCAAACCTGAAGGCCTCTGGTGATGCGAGTGTTTGTTTGCACCACTGTGGCACTGCTCTGTTCACGGTCACAGCCGGACGTGACGTCATCGCAATCGTTTGAATACAGTTACTCTAACGCATGACTTTTATAACACATCATAGTTTTAAAAGTAACGCAACACTGGTGATGAGCCACACACGTGTTCTCTAACGTTAAAGGAATAATAGAGGATTTTTGGTGACCAATCAGAGTCTCGTTTCCTCGTGGCGTGGACAGCCGAGTAGTTCTTCCACATGTCAATTATTCCCTGCGTGCTACTGCACACCTGCAGCCTGGTTCCCATAGCATAGTGTGTTTAGTGAGTTCCTTCAGTTACTAAAATGACACAGAGAAAGACTGTGTTCCAGCTCAGAAGAGACGGAAATCTGAGGAGACAAAAGACGATGCGATCAGCAGCGGAGCTGTTGGTGCTCACGCACGAGGTTTGATGGGAGGCGGCCTCTCGGAAAGAACAGGAGGGGGGGTGAGTGTGGTGAGTGTGCATTTTTAAAAAAGGGACCAACAGTCGCTTGAGTTCTCAAATCAGCGAAAAATCCTCTATTATTCCTTTAATATGTTTCATAACAATCAAACTCATTTACAGATAAATTAACCAAATGAGGAACTGAAACTAGACGGGACTAGATTGGAAGATGTGCCTTTTTTATAACCCCTGTAATAAAAGGATGCGGCTAAAGGCAGACCGTGGCGGCTAAAGGCAGACCGTGGCGGCTAAAGGCAGACCGTGGCGACTGACTTTTACTGGCCGAGGGGGACTTGTGCTGCGACTCCTCTTCATCATCGATGACTATGGGCTCTGCTGGTGCAGGGCCCAAGGCCGACAGAGGGGGGCTGGGGGCCTCACACGGACGCTCCACCGGTGGTTCTGAGTTGGGCCTGTCCAGGGCCTCTTCCTCCACCAGAACCACATCATCGTCATCATCATTCTCCTCCTAAACACAAAGATCTGTGACCCTGGAACTCATCACATCACAAGGACAAACCCATGTTCAACGCCGCTTCCTGAAGGAGTTTAGCAGGTTAGATTTCAGTCATGTACAGGCCTACTGATGCAGGGAGTGGGTCAAATGCTCCTGGGAGGAGTGGGCCTACTGATCCTGGGAGTGGGCCTACTGCTCCTGGGAGTGGGCCTATTGCTCCTGGGAGTGGAGTGAGCCTACAGCTCCTGGGAGTGGAGTGAGCCTACTGCTCCTGGGAGTGGACTGGGTCAAATGCGCCTGGGAGTGGGTCAAATGCGCCTGGGAGGAGTGGGCCTCCTGTTCCTGGGAGGAGTGGGCCTCCTGTTCCTGGGAGGAGTGGGCCTACTGATCCTGGGAGTGGGCCTACTGATCCTGGGAGTGGGCCTACTGATCCTGGGAGTAGAGTGAGCCTACTGCTCCTGGGAGTGGGCCTACTTCTCCTGAGAGTGGAGTGAGCCTACTTCTCCTGAGAGTGGAGTGAGCCTACTTCTCCTGAGAGTGGAGTGAGCCTACTGCTCCTGAGAGTGGGTCAAATGATCCTGGGAGTGGGTCAAATGATCCTGGGAGTGGGCCTACTGCTCCTGGGAGTGGAGTGGGCCTACAGCTCCTGGGAGTGGAGTGAGCCTACTGCTCCTGGGAGTGGAGTGAGCCTACTGCTCCTGGGAGTGGAGTGGGCCTACAGCTCCTGGGAGTGGAGTGGGCCTACTGCTCCTGGGAATGGAGTGGGCCTACTGCTCCTGGGAGTGGGCCTACTGCTCCTGGGAGTGGGCCTACTGCTCCTGGGAGTGGGCCTACTGCTCCTGGGAGTGGAGTGAGCCTACTGCTCCTGGGAGTGGAGTGGGCCTACTGCTCCTGGGAGTGGAGTGGGCCTACTGCTCCTGGGAGTGGAGTGGGCCTACTGCTCCTGAGAGTGGGCCTACTGCTCCTGGGAGTGGGCCTACTGCTCCTGGGAGTGGGTCAAATGCACAGTGCAGTAAAAGGCTTCTGTGGTTTTGAATGTTGTTCTTGGTGTTTTCAAAGGCGTCTCTTTCAGGCTCATGCAGCAGTTTGTGTTTATACCATGGGAGAGTCCTCTTTGGTGTCGGGGGAGGGGACATCCTCTTTGGCAGCACTCGGGTCCAGCTCCCCATCCATCACTATGGCAACCACCTGCCAACAGAAAGAAGCCTGCTGTGATTGGCTGAGTTCAGGTGACAGGTGTGCAGCAGTGTCAGGTGTCTCCCCCGGCACAACACTGGCTAATGAGTGGATACGCCAAGTTGTACGTCAAAACTGCAGTACTTTTGCTCCTGGACATCGCCCCGCCCCCTTTTGCAACCCAAACAGAAACAAAACAAGTTGATGCAAAGTTTTTCTGCCCCGGACCACGCCCTGCGTCCCGGACCACGCCCTGCGCCCCGGACAGTTGGAAATGAGGCTCCTGTCTGCGAGTAGGCAAACGTTTATTAGCATAGCCAGCAGCAAGAGAGGCAGGGAATGAGGGAGAGAGAAAGCAAGAGGGAGGGAGCAAGAGAGGAAGCGAGATGGGGGCGAGAGAGGGGGCGACAGGGGGAGAGAGGAAGCGAGAGGGAGCAAGTCAAGGGAGTGAGAGAGGGAGCGAGACAAGGGAATGAGGGAAAGAGGGAGCGAGAGAGGGAGCAAGGGAGAGAGGGTGGCCTCTCTGCCCGTGAGAGGGGTCGGCTGTGATCCGGCCTGTTCGTCCCAGAGTCCTGGAGACGTATAAGTCCTGCAGAGATGGAAGTCTGCAGCCGATCACCTTCTCAGCAGAGGGCGCTGTAGTCTCCGTTTGTGGCTCCAGCGTACCACAAGGCAGTGTTCTCGCTGAGGGCTTTTGGCATGGCGGCCTGCCATGCTGCCACCGTACATGCGCCGCGGGCATTTTAGTGTGCTGCTGCGCTCGCTTGAGTGTTCGGGCGCCGAGCACCGCGCGGGCAGCCCCGAGCACCTAGCGCCACGCGGGCAGCCCCGAGCGGCGCACGGGCAGCACCGAGAAAAACAAAGATGGTGTTTTTTATTCAAGTAACATACAACGCTCTCTCTCTTGCTTTCTCTCTCCCTCGTTCCCTGCCTCTCTTGCCCCCTTAAAAGCTACACTTAATAATGTATACCACTTCCATTCTGGTCCCAAATGTTTATTTGGCACCTGTTCACCAGATCACCTGTTCACCTGATCACCTGTTCACCTGATCACCAGATCACCTGTTCACCAGATCACCTGTTCACCAGATCACCTGTTCACCTGATCACCAGATCACCTGTTCACCAGATCACCTGTTCACCTGATCACCTGTTCACCTGATCACCCGTTCACCTGATCACCCGTTCACCAGATCACCCGTTCACCAGATCACCTGTTCACCAGATCACCTGTTCACCTGTTCACCAGATCACCTGTTCACCTGTTCACCAGATCACCTGTTCACCTGTTCACCAGATCACCTGTTCACCAGATCACCTGTTCACCTGTTCACCAGATCACCTGTTCACCTGTTCACCAGATCACCTGTTCACCAGATCACCTGTTCACCAGATCACCTGTTCACCTGTTCACCTGTTCACCAGTTCACCAGATGCGAGCGCCGTAGTGTAACTTTTCGCCCACGGCGCTCGATAATATGGGAAGCCAATATGATCACACTCCGCCTCTTAGGAGCGGCGTCTGGCGTAAATTACAGCGCTCGTTCACGGCATAACGTCAGAGGGCGCACCACGTTAAAAGTGCCGCTTTATTTTCTAAAACCGTCAGAAAATACGCCGCAATACGCCGTTCCTAAGTGGCGGAGTGTGATCATATTGGCTTTCCATAACCGCCGCAAGCGCAAATTTATTATAAACTTTTTATTAGTCCGGAGAATGCCTGTCCGGAGAAAGCTACTCGTTTTTTTGCCTCGTCGGCCCCTGTGGCCCCGGACACAAAGATTTGGATGGGATGTTTTCAAATCCTATCTAAAAGCCTTCGGACTTGTGAGTCTTCAAGCCACTTGAGCAGAGGAGAGAGGCGCCGCCGCCTCTAACATGATCAATTAAAATGCCACACCTTCCATTTTGACATGGGGGGAAATAACCATCCCTAAAACCCGCCGCAGCCAGCGCAGAAAAGTTGGTAAAGCTTAACTTTTTTTGCGGCAGACGCGGCACAGCAACCAATCACGTCACTAGCAGCGCAGTAAAAGGCCCAAAACAAACCCCGCAACCATTTTTTTTTTTAATCCATGTAATAGTGTGTTTAGACTTATACACCGTGTAATAGTGTGTTTAGACTTATACACCATGTAATAGTGTGTTTAGACTTATACACATGTAATAGTGTGTTTAGACTTATACACCATGTAATATTGTGTTTAGGCTTATACACCATGTAATATTGTGTTTAGGCTTATACACCATGTAATAGTGTGTTTAGACTTATACACCATGCAATAGTATGTTTAGACTTATACACAATGTAATAGTGTGTTTAGACTTATACACCATGTAATATTGTGTTTAGGCTTATACACCATGTAATAGTGTGTTTAGACTTATACACCATGTAATAGTATGTTTAGACTTATACACCATGTAATAGTGTGTTTAGACTTACACATGTAATAGTGTGTTTAGACTTACACATGTAATAGTGTGTTTAGACTTACACACATGTAATAGTGTGTTTAGACTTATACACCGTGTAATAGTGTGTTTAGACTTATACACCATGTAATAGTGTGTTTAGACTTATACACCATGTAATAGTGTGTTTAGACTTATACACCATGTAATAGTGTGTTTAGACTTATACACATGTAATAGTGTGTTTAGACTTATACACCATGTAATAGTGTGTTTAGACTTATACACCATGTAATAGTGTGTTTAGACTTATACACATGTAATAGTGTGTTTAGACTTATACACCATGTAATAGTGTGTTTAGACTTATACACCATGTAATAGTGTGTTTAGACTTACACATGTAATAGTGTGTTTAGACTTACACATGTAATAGTGTGTTTAGACTTATACACCATGTATTAGTATGTTTAGACTTATACACCATGTAATAGTATGTTTAGACTTATACACCATGTAATAGTGTGTTTAGACTTATACACCATGTAATAGTGTGTTTAGACTTATACACCATGTATTAGTATGTTTAGACTTATACACCATGTAATAGTGTGTTTAGACTTAGTGTGTTTAGACTTATACACCATGTAATAGTATGTTTAGACTTATACACCATGTAATAGTATGTTTAGACTTATACACCATGTAATAGTATGTTTAGACTTATACACATGTAATAGTGTGTTTAGACTTATACACCATGTAATAGTGTGTTTAGACTTATACACATGTAATAGTGTGTTTAGACTTATACACCGTGTAATAGTGTGTTTAGACTTATACACCATGTAATAGTGTGTTTAGACTTATACACCGTGTAATAGTGTGTTTAGACTTATACAACATGTAATAGTGTTTAGACTTACACTTGTAATAGTGTGTTTAGACTTATACACATGTAATAGTGTGTTTAGACTTATACACCGTGTAATAGTGTGTTTAGACTTATACACCGTGTAATAGTGTGTTTAGACTTATAGTGTGTTTAGACTTATACACCATGTAATAGTATGTTTAGACTTATACACAATGTAATAGTATGTTTAGACTTATACACCATGTAATAGTGTGTTTGGACTTATACACCATGTAATAGTGTGTTTAGACTTATACACCATGTAATATTGTGTTTAGGCTTATACACCATGTAATAGTGTGTTTAGACTTATACACATGTAATAGTGTGTTTAGACTTATACACCATGTAATAGTGTGTTTAGGCTTATACACCATGTAATAGTATGTTTAGACTTATACACCATGTAATAGTGTGTTTAGACTTATACACCATGTAATAGTGTGTTTAGACTTATACACCATGTAATAGTGTGTTTAGACTTATACACCGTGTAATAGTGTGTTTAGACTTATACACCATGTAATAGTGTGTTTAGACTTATACACCATGTAATAGTGTGTTTAGACTTATACACCGTGTAATAGTGTGTTTAGACTTATAGTGTGTTTAGACTTATACGCATGTAATAGTGTGTTTAGACTTATACACATGTAATAGTGTGTTTAGACTTATACACCATGTAATAGTGTGTTTAGACTTATACACCATGTAATAGTGTGTTTAGACTTACACATGTAATAGTGTGTTTAGACTTACACATGTAATAGTGTGTTTAGACTTATACACCATGTAATAGTATGTTTAAACTTATACACCATGTAATAGTGTGTTTAGACTTATACACCATGTAATAGTATGTTTAGACTTATACACCATGTAATAGTATGTTTAGACTTATACACCATGTAATAGTATGTTTAGACTTATACACATGTAATAGTGTGTTTAGACTTATACACCATGTAATAATGTGTTTAGACTTATACACCATGTAATAGTGTGTTTAGACTTAGACACATGTAATAGTGTGTTTAGACTTATACACCGTGTAATAGTGTGTTTAGACTTATAGTGTGTTTAGACTTATACACCATGTAATAGTATGTTTAGACTTATACACCATGTAATAGTATGTTTAGACTTATACACCATGTAATAGTATGTTTAGACTTATACACATGTAATAGTGTGTTTAGACTTATACACCATGTAATAGTGTGTTTAGACTTATACACATGTAATAGTGTGTTTAGACTTATACACCGTGTAATAGTGTGTTTAGACTTATACACCGTGTAATAGTGTGTTTAGACTTATACACCGTGTAATAGTGTGTTTAGACTTATACAACATGTAATAGTGTTTAGACTTACACTTGTAATAGTGTGTTTAGACTTATACACATGTAATAGTGTGTTTAGACTTATACACATGTAATAGTGTGTTTAGACTTATACACCGTGTAATAGTGTGTTTAGACTTATACACCGTGTAATAGTGTGTTTAGACTTATACACCGTGTTATAGTGTGTTTAGACTTATACACCATGTAATAGTGTGTTTAGACTTATACACATGTAATAGTGTGTTTAGACTTATACACCATGTAATAGTGTGTTTAGACTTATACACCATGTAATAGTGTGTTTAGACTTATACACCGTGTAATAGTGTGTTTAGACTTATACACCATGTAATAGTGTGTTTAGACTTATACACATGTAATAGTGTGTTTAGACTTATACACCGTGTAATAGTGTGTTTAGACTTATACACCGTGTAATAGTGTGTTTAGACTTATAGTGTGTTTAGACTTATACACCATGTAATAGTATGTTTAGACTTATACACTTGTAATAGTGTGTTTAGACTTATACACCATGTAATAGTGTGTTTGGACTTATACACCATGTAATAGTGTGTTTAGACTTATACACCATGTAATATTGTGTTTAGGCTTATACACCATGTAATAGCGTGTTTAGACTTACACACATGTAATAGTGTGTTTAGACTTATACACCATGTAATAGTATGTTTAGACTTATACACCATGTAATAGTGTGTTTAGACTTATACACCATGTAATAGTGTGTTTAGACTTATACACTTGTAGTGTGTTTAGACTTATACAGCATGTAATAGTATGTTTAGACTTATACACTTGTAATAGTGTGTTTAGACTTATACACCATGTAATAGTGTGTTTAGACTTATACACCATGTAATAGTGTGTTTAGACTTATACACCATGTAATAGTGTGTTTAGACTTATACACTTGTAATAGTGTGTTTAGACTTATACAGCATGTAATAGTATGTTTAGACTTATACACTTGTAATAGTGTGTTTAGACTTATACACCATGTAATAGTATGTTTAGACTTATACACTTGTAATAGTGTGTTTAGACTTATACAGCATGTAATAGTGTGTTTAGACTTATACACTTGTAATAGTGTGTTTAGACTTATACACATGTAATAGTGTGTTTAGACTTATACACCATGTAATAGTGTGTTTAGACTTATACACCGTGTAATAGTGTGTTTAGACTTAGTGTGTTTAGACTTATACACATGTAATAGTGTGTTTAGACTTATACACATGTAATAGTGTGTTTAGACTTATACACATGTAATAGTGTGTTTAGACTTATACACCATGTAATAGTGTGTTTAGACTTATACACCATGTAATAGTGTGTTTAGACTTACACATGTAATAGTGTGTTTAGACTTATACACCATGTAATAGTATGTTTAGACTTATACACCATGTAATAGTATGTATAGACTTATACACCATGTAATAGTATGTTTAGACTTATACACCATGTAATAGTGTGTTTAGACTTATACACCATGTATTAGTATGTTTAGACTTATACACCATGTAATAGTATGTTTAGACTTATACACATGTAATAGTGTGTTTAGACTTATACACCATGTAATAGTGTGTTTAGACTTATACACATGTAATAGTGTGTTTAGACTTATACACCGTGTAATAGTGTGTTTAGACTTATACACCGTGTAATAGTGTGTTTAGACTTATAGTGTGTTTAGACTTATACACCATGTAATAGTGTGTTTAGACTTATACACCGTGTAATAGTGTGTTTAGACTTATAGTGTGTTTAGACTTATACGCATGTAATAGTGTGTTTAGACTTATACACATGTAATAGTGTGTTTAGACTTATACACCATGTAATAGTGTGTTTAGACTTATACACCATGTAATAGTGTGTTTAGACTTACACATGTAATAGTGTGTTTAGACTTATACACCATGTATTAGTATGTTTAGACTTATACACCATGTAATAGTATGTTTAGACTTATACACCATGTAATAGTATGTTTAGACTTATACACCGTGTAATAGTGTGTTTAGACTTATACACCGTGTAATAGTGTGTTTAGACTTATACACCATGTAATAGTGTGTTTAGACTTATACACCGTGTAATAGTGTGTTTAGACTTATACACCATGTAATAGTGTGTTTAGACTTATACACCGTGTAATAGTGTGTTTAGACTTATACACATGTAATAGTGTGTTTAGACTTATACACCGTGTAATAGTGTGTTTAGACTTATAGTGTGTTTAGACTTATACAAATGTAATAGTGTGTTTAGACTTACACACATGTAATAGTGTGTTTAGACTTACACACATGTAATAGTGTGTTTAGACTTATACACCATGTAATAGTATGTTTAGACTTATACACCATGTAATAGTATGTTTAGACTTATACACATGTAATAGTGTGTTTAGACTTATACACCATGTAGTAATGTGTTTAGACTTATACACCATGTAATAGTGTGTTTAGACTTAGACACATGTAATAGTGTGTTTAGACTTATACACCGTGTAATAGTGTGTTTAGACTTATAGTGTGTTTAGACTTATACACCATGTAATAGTATGTTTAGACTTATACACCATGTAATAGTATGTTTAGACTTATACACCATGTAATAGTGTGTTTAGACTTATACACCATGTAGTAATGTGTTTAGACTTATACACCATGTAATAGTGTGTTTAGACTTAGACACATGTAATAGTGTGTTTAGACTTATACACCGTGTAATAGTGTGTTTAGACTTATAGTGTGTTTAGACTTATACACCATGTAATAGTATGTTTAGACTTATACACCATGTAATAGTGTGTTTAGACTTATACACCATGTAATAGTATGTTTAGACTTATACACCATGTAATAGTGTGTTTAGACTTATACACCATGTAATAGTATGTTTAGACTTATACACCATGTAATAGTGTGTTTAGACTTATACACCATGTAATAGTGTGTTTAGGCTTATACACCATGTAATAGTGTGTTTAGACTTATACACATGTAATAGTATGTTTAGACTTATACACCATGTAATAGTGTGTTTAGGCTTATACACCATGTAATAGTATGTTTAGACTTATACACCATGTAATAGTGTGTTTAGACTTATACACCATGTAATAGTGTGTTTAGACTTATACACCATGTAATAGTGTGTTTAGACTTATACACCATGTAATAGTGTGTTTAGACTTATACACTTGTAATAGTGTGTTTAGACTTATACAGCATGTAATAGTATGTTTAGACTTATACACTTGTAATAGTGTGTTTAGACTTATACACCATGTAATAGTATGTTTAGACTTACACACTTGTAATGGTGTGTTTAGACTTATACACCGTGTAATAGTGTGTTTAGACTTATACACCGTGTAATAGTGTGTTTAGACTTATACAACATGTAATAGTGTGTTTAGACTTATACACCGTGTAATAGTGTGTTTAGACTTATACACCGTGTAATACTGTGTTTAGACTTCTACACCATGTAATAGTGTGTTTAGACTTATACACCATGTAATAGTGTGTTTAGACTTATACACATGTAATAGTGTGTTTAGACTTATACACCGTGTAATAGTGTGTTTAGACTTATACACCATGTAATAGTGTGTTTAGACTTATACACCATGTAATAGTGTGTTTAGACTTATACACCATGTAATAGTGTGTTTAGACTTATACACCATGTAATAGTGTGTTTAGACTTATACACTTGTAATAGTGTGTTTAGACTTATACAGCATGTAATAGTATGTTTAGACTTATACACTTGTAATAGTGTGTTTAGACTTATACACCATGTAATAGTATGTTTAGACTTACACACTTGTAATGGTGTGTTTAGACTTATACACCGTGTAATAGTGTGTTTAGACTTATACACCGTGTAATAGTGTGTTTAGACTTATACAACATGTAATAGTGTGTTTAGACTTATACACCGTGTAATAGTGTGTTTAGACTTATACACCGTGTAATACTGTGTTTAGACTTCTACACCATGTAATAGTGTGTTTAGACTTATACACCATGTAATAGTGTGTTTAGACTTATACACATGTAATAGTGTGTTTAGACTTATACACCGTGTAATAGTGTGTTTAGACTTATACACCGTGTAATAGTGTGTTTAGACTTATACACCGTGTAATAGTGTGTTTAGACTTATACACCATGTAATAGTGTGTTTAGACTTATACACATGTAATAGTGTGTTTAGACTTATACACCGTGTAATAGTGTGTTTAGACTTATAGTAGGTTTAGACTTACACATGTAATAGTGTGTTTAGACTTATACACCATGTAATAGTATGTTTAGACTTATACACATGTAATAGTGTGTTTAGACTTACACATGTAATAGTGTGTTTAGACTTACACATGTAATAGTGTGTTTAGACTTACACATGTAATAGTGTGTTTAGACTTATACACCATGTATTAGTATGTTTAGACTTATACACCAGTAATAGTATGTTTAGACTTATACACCATGTAATATTGTGTTTAGACTTATACACCATGTAATAGTGTGTTTAGACTTATATACCATGTAATAGTGTGTTTAGGCTTATACACCATGTAATAGTGTGTTTAGACTTATACACCATGTAATAGTATGTTTAGACTTATACACATGTAATAGTGTGTTTAGACTTATACACCATGTAATAATGTGTTTAGACTTATACACCATGTAATAGTGTGTTTAGACTTAGACACATGTAATAGTGTGTTTAGACTTATACACCGTGTAATAGTGTGTTTAGACTTAGTGTGTTTAGACTTATACACCATGTAATAGTGTGTTTAGACTTATACACCATGTAATAGTATGTTTAGACTTATACACCATGTAATAGTATGTTTAGACTTATACACATGTAATAGTGTGTTTAGACTTATACACCATGTAATAGTGTGTTTAGACTTATACACATGTAATAGTGTGTTTAGACTTATACACCATGTAATAGTATGTTTAGACTTATACACCATGTAATAGTATGTTTAGACTTATACACCATGTAATAGTATGTTTAGACTTATACACATGTAATAGTGTGTTTAGACTTATACACCGTGTAATAGTGTGTTTAGACTTATACACCGTGTAATAGTGTGTTTAGACTTATACACCGTGTAATAGTGTGTTTAGACTTATACACCGTGTAATAGTGTGTTTAGACTTATACACCGTGTAATAGTGTGTTTAGACTTATACACCGTGTAATAGTGTGTTTAGACTTATACACCGTGTAATAGTGTGTTTAGACTTATACAACATGTAATAGTGTTTAGACTTACACTTGTAATAGTGTGTTTAGACTTATACACATGTAATAGTGTGTTTAGACTTATACACATGTAATAGTGTGTTTAGACTTATACACCGTGTAATAGTGTGTTTAGACTTATACACATGTAATAGTGTGTTTAGACTTATACACCATGTAATAGTGTGTTTAGACTTATACACCGTGTAATAGTGTGTTTAGACTTATACACCATGTAATAGTGTGTTTAGACTTATACACATGTAATAGTGTGTTTAGACTTATACACCATGTAATAGTATGTTTAGACTTATACACCATGTAATAGTATGTTTAGACTTATACACCGTGTAATAGTGTGTTTAGACTTATACACCGTGTAATAGTGTGTTTAGACTTATACACCATGTAATAGTGTGTTTAGACTTATACACATGTAATAGTGTGTTTAGACTTATACACCGTGTAATAGTGTGTTTAGACTTATAGTAGGTTTAGACTTACACATGTAATAGTGTGTTTAGACTTATACACCATGTAATAGTATGTTTAGACTTATACACATGTAATAGTGTGTTTAGACTTACACATGTAATAGTGTGTTTAGACTTACACATGTAATAGTGTGTTTAGACTTATACACCATGTAATAGTGTGTTTAGACTTATACACCATGTATTAGTATGTTTAGACTTATACACCATGTAATAGTATGTTTAGACTTATACACCATGTAATAGTGTGTTTAGACTTATACACCATGTATTAGTATGTTTAGACTTATACACCATGTAATAGTATGTTTAGACTTATACACCATGTAATATTGTGTTTAGACTTATACACCATGTAATAGTGTGTTTAGACTTATATACCATGTAATAGTGTGTTTAGGCTTATACACCATGTAATAGTGTGTTTAGACTTATACACCATGTAATAGTATGTTTAGACTTATACACATGTAATAGTGTGTTTAGACTTATACACCATGTAATAATGTGTTTAGACTTATACACCATGTAATAGTGTGTTTAGACTTAGACACATGTAATAGTGTGTTTAGACTTATACGCCGTGTAATAGTGTGTTTAGACTTAGTGTGTTTAGACTTATACACCATGTAATAGTGTGTTTAGACTTATACACCATGTAATAGTATGTTTAGACTTATACACCATGTAATAGTATGTTTAGACTTATACACATGTAATAGTGTGTTTAGACTTATACACCATGTAATAGTGTGTTTAGACTTATACACATGTAATAGTATGTTTAGACTTATACACTTGTAATAGTGTGTTTAGACTTATACACCATGTAATAGTGTGTTTAGACTTATACACCATGTAATAGTGTGTTTAGACTTATACACTTGTAATAGTGTGTTTAGACTTATACACCATGTAATAGTGTGTTTAGACTTATACACTTGTAATAGTGTGTTTAGACTTATACACCATGTAATAGTGTGTTTAGACTTATACACCGTGTAATAGTGTGTTTAGACTTAGTGTGTTTAGACTTATACACCATGTAATAGTGTGTTTAGACTTATACACCGTGTAATAGTGTGTTTAGACTTAGTGTGTTTAGACTTATACACCATGTAATAGTGTGTTTAGACTTATACACCATGTAATAGTGTGTTTAGACTTATACACCATGTAATAGTGTGTTTAGACTTACACATGTAATAGTGTGTTTAGACTTATACACCATGTATTAGTATGTTTAGACTTATACACCATGTAATAGTATGTTTAGACTTATACACCATGTAATAGTGTGTTTAGACTTATACACCATGTATTAGTAGGTTTAGACTTATACACCATGTAATAGTATGTTTAGACTTATACACCATGTAATAGTATGTTTAGACTTATACACATGTAATAGTGTGTTTAGACTTATACACCGTGTAATAGTGTGTTTAGACTTATACACCGTGTAATAGTGTGTTTAGACTTATACACCGTGTAATAGTGTGTTTAGACTTATAGTGTGTTTAGACTTATACACATGTAATAGTGTGTTTAGACTTACACACATGTAATAGTGTGTTTAGACTTACACACATGTAATAGTGTGTTTAGACTTATACACCATGTAATAGTATGTTTAGACTTATACACCATGTAATAGTATGTTTAGACTTATACACATGTAATAGTGTGTTTAGACTTATACACCATGTAGTAATGTGTTTAGACTTATACACCATGTAATAGTGTGTTTAGACTTAGACACACGTAATAGTGTGTTTAGACTTATACACATGTAATAGTGTGTTTAGACTTATACACCATGTAATAGTGTGTTTAGACTTATACACCATGTAATAGTGTGTTTAGACTTATACACCATGTAATAGTATGTTTAGACTTATACACATGTAAGTGTGTTTAGACTTATACACATGTAATAGTGTGTTTAGACTTATACACCATGTAATAGTGTGTTTAGACTTATACACCATGTAATAGTGTGTTTAGACTTATACACCATGTAATAGTGTGTTTAGGCTTATACACCATGTAATAGTATGTTTAGATTTATACACCATGTAATAGTGTGTTTAGACTTATACACCATGTAATAGTGTGTTTAGACTTATACACCATGTAATAGTGTGTTTAGACTTATACACCATGTAATAGTGTGTTTAGACTTATACACTTGTAATAGTGTGTTTAGACTTATACAGCATGTAATAGTATGTTTAGACTTATACACTTGTAATAGTGTGTTTAGACTTATACACCATGTAATAGTATGTTTAGACTTACACACTTGTAATGGTGTGTTTAGACTTATACACCGTGTAATAGTGTGTTTAGACTTATACACCGTGTAATAGTGTGTTTAGACTTATACACCGTGTAATACTGTGTTTAGACTTCTACACCATGTAATAGTGTGTTTAGACTTATACACCATGTAATAGTGTGTTTAGACTTATACACATGTAATAGTGTGTTTAGACTTATACACCGTGTAATAGTGTGTTTAGACTTATACACCGTGTAATAGTGTGTTTAGACTTATACACCGTGTAATAGTGTGTTTAGACTTATACACCATGTAATAGTGTGTTTAGACTTATACACATGTAATAGTGTGTTTAGACTTATACACCGTGTAATAGTGTGTTTAGACTTATAGTAGGTTTAGACTTACACATGTAATAGTGTGTTTAGACTTATACACCATGTAATAGTATGTTTAGACTTATACACATGTAATAGTGTGTTTAGACTTACACATGTAATAGTGTGTTTAGACTTACACATGTAATAGTGTGTTTAGACTTACACATGTAATAGTGTGTTTAGACTTATACACCATGTATTAGTATGTTTAGACTTATACACCATGTAATAGTATGTTTAGACTTATACACCATGTAATATTGTGTTTAGACTTATACACCATGTAATAGTGTGTTTAGACTTATATACCATGTAATAGTGTGTTTAGGCTTATACACCATGTAATAGTGTGTTTAGACTTATACACCATGTAATAGTGTGTTTAGACTTATACACCATGTAATAGTATGTTTAGACTTATACACCATGTAATAATGTGTTTAGACTTATACACCATGTAATAGTGTGTTTAGACTTAGACACATGTAATAGTGTGTTTAGACTTATACACCGTGTAATAGTGTGTTTAGACTTAGTGTGTTTAGACTTATACACCATGTAATAGTGTGTTTAGACTTATACACCATGTAATAGTATGTTTAGACTTATACACCATGTAATAGTATGTTTAGACTTATACACATGTAATAGTGTGTTTAGACTTATACACCATGTAATAGTGTGTTTAGACTTATACACATGTAATAGTATGTTTAGACTTATACACCATGTAATAGTATGTTTAGACTTATACACCATGTAATAGTGTGTTTAGACTTATACACCGTGTAATAGTGTGTTTAGACTTAGTGTGTTTAGACTTATACACCATGTAATAGTGTGTTTAGACTTATACACCGTGTAATAGTGTGTTTAGACTTAGTGTGTTTAGACTTATACACCATGTAATAGTGTGTTTAGACTTATACACCATGTAATAGTGTGTTTAGACTTATACACCATGTAATAGTGTGTTTAGACTTATACACCATGTATTAGTATGTTTAGACTTATACACCATGTATTAGTAGGTTTAGACTTATACACCATGTAATAGTATGTTTAGACTTATACACCATGTAATAGTATGTTTAGACTTATACACATGTAATAGTGTGTTTAGACTTATACACCGTGTAATAGTGTGTTTAGACTTATACACCGTGTAATAGTGTGTTTAGACTTATACACCGTGTAATAGTGTGTTTAGACTTATAGTGTGTTTAGACTTATACACATGTAATAGTGTGTTTAGACTTACACACATGTAATAGTGTGTTTAGACTTACACACATGTAATAGTGTGTTTAGACTTATACACCATGTAATAGTATGTTTAGACTTATACACCATGTAATAGTATGTTTAGACTTATACACATGTAATAGTGTGTTTAGACTTATACACCATGTAGTAATGTGTTTAGACTTATACACCATGTAATAGTGTGTTTAGACTTAGACACATGTAATAGTGTGTTTAGACTTATACACCATGTAATAGTATGTTTAGACTTATACACATGTAAGTGTGTTTAGACTTATACACATGTAATAGTGTGTTTAGACTTATACACCATGTAATAGTGTGTTTAGACTTATACACCATGCAATAGTGTGTTTAGACTTATACACCATGTAATAGTGTGTTTAGGCTTATACACCATGTAATAGTATGTTTAGATTTATACACCATGTAATAGTGTGTTTAGACTTATACACCATGTAATAGTGTGTTTAGACTTATACACCATGTAATAGTGTGTTTAGACTTATACACCATGTAATAGTGTGTTTAGACTTATACACTTGTAATAGTGTGTTTAGACTTATACAGCATGTAATAGTATGTTTAGACTTATACACTTGTAATAGTGTGTTTAGACTTATACACCATGTAATAGTATGTTTAGACTTACACACTTGTAATGGTGTGTTTAGACTTATACACCGTGTAATAGTGTGTTTAGACTTATACACCATGTAATAGTGTGTTTAGACTTACACACTTGTAATGGTGTGTTTAGACTTATACACCGTGTAATAGTGTGTTTAGACTTATACACCGTGTAATAGTGTGTTTAGACTTATACACCGTGTAATACTGTGTTTAGACTTCTACACCATGTAATAGTGTGTTTAGACTTATACACCATGTAATAGTGTGTTTAGACTTATACACATGTAATAGTGTGTTTAGACTTATACACCGTGTAATAGTGTGTTTAGACTTATACACCGTGTAATAGTGTGTTTAGACTTATACACCGTGTAATAGTGTGTTTAGACTTATACACCATGTAATAGTGTGTTTAGACTTATACACATGTAATAGTGTGTTTAGACTTATACACCGTGTAATAGTGTGTTTAGACTTATAGTAGGTTTAGACTTACACATGTAATAGTGTGTTTAGACTTATACACCATGTAATAGTATGTTTAGACTTATACACATGTAATAGTGTGTTTAGACTTACACATGTAATAGTGTGTTTAGACTTACACATGTAATAGTGTGTTTAGACTTACACATGTAATAGTGTGTTTAGACTTATACACCATGTATTAGTATGTTTAGACTTATACACCATGTAATAGTATGTTTAGACTTATACACCATGTAATATTGTGTTTAGACTTATACACCATGTAATAGTGTGTTTAGACTTATATACCATGTAATAGTGTGTTTAGGCTTATACACCATGTAATAGTGTGTTTAGACTTATACACCATGTAATAGTATGTTTAGACTTATACACATGTAATAGTGTGTTTAGACTTATACACCATGTAATAATGTGTTTAGACTTATACACCATGTAATAGTGTGTTTAGACTTAGACACATGTAATAGTGTGTTTAGACTTATACACCGTGTAATAGTGTGTTTAGACTTAGTGTGTTTAGACTTATACACCATGTAATAGTGTGTTTAGACTTATACACCATGTAATAGTATGTTTAGACTTATACACCATGTAATAGTATGTTTAGACTTATACACATGTAATAGTGTGTTTAGACTTATACACCATGTAATAGTGTGTTTAGACTTATACACATGTAATAGTATGTTTAGACTTATACACCATGTAATAGTATGTTTAGACTTATACACCATGTAATAGTATGTTTAGACTTATACACATGTAATAGTGTGTTTAGACTTATACACCGTGTAATAGTGTGTTTAGACTTATACACCGTGTAATAGTGTGTTTAGACTTATACACCGTGTAATAGTGTGTTTAGACTTATACACCGTGTAATAGTGTGTTTAGACTTATACACCGTGTAATAGTGTGTTTAGACTTATACACCATGTAATAGTGTGTTTAGACTTATACACCGTGTAATAGTGTGTTTAGACTTATACAACATGTAATAGTGTTTAGACTTACACTTGTAATAGTGTGTTTAGACTTATACACATGTAATAGTGTGTTTAGACTTATACACATGTAATAGTGTGTTTAGACTTATACACCGTGTAATAGTGTGTTTAGACTTATACACCATGTAATAGTGTGTTTAGACTTATACACCGTGTTATAGTGTGTTTAGACTTATACACCATGTAATAGTGTGTTTAGACTTATACACCATGTAATAGTGTGTTTAGACTTATACACCGTGTAATAGTGTGTTTAGACTTATACACCGTGTAATAGTGTGTTTAGACTTATACACCGTGTAATAGTGTGTTTAGACTTATACACCGTGTAATAGTATGTTTAGACTTATACACCATGTAATAGTGTGTTTAGACTTATACACATGTAATAGTGTGTTTAGACTTATACACAATGTAATAGTATGTTTAGACTTATACACCATGTAATAGTATGTTTAGACTTATACACCATGTAATAGTGTGTTTGGACTTATACACCATGTAATAGTGTGTTTAGACTTATACACCATGTAATATTGTGTTTAGGCTTATACACCATGTAATAGTGTGTTTAGACTTATACACATGTAATAGTGTGTTTAGACTTATACACCATGTAATAGTATGTTTAGACTTATACACCATGTAATAGTGTGTTTAGACTTATACACCATGTAATAGTATGTTTAGACTTATACACCATGTAATAGTGTGTTTAGACTTATACACTTGTAATAGTGTGTTTAGACTTATACACATGTAATAGTATGTTTAGACTTATACACTTGTAATAGTGTGTTTAGACTTATACACCATGTAATAGTGTGTTTAGACTTATACACCATGTAATAGTGTGTTTAGACTTATACACTTGTAATAGTGTGTTTAGACTTATACAGCATGTAATAGTATGTTTAGACTTATACACTTGTAATAGTGTGTTTAGACTTATACACCATGTAATAGTGTGTTTAGACTTATACACTTGTAATAGTGTGTTTAGACTTATACACCATGTAATAGTGTGTTTAGACTTATACACCGTGTAATAGTGTGTTTAGACTTAGTGTGTTTAGACTTATACACCATGTAATAGTGTGTTTAGACTTATACACCATGTAATAGTGTGTTTAGACTTATACACCATGTAATAGTGTGTTTAGACTTACACATGTAATAGTGTGTTTAGACTTATACACCATGTATTAGTATGTTTAGACTTATACACCATGTAATAGTATGTTTAGACTTATACACCATGTAATAGTGTGTTTAGACTTATACACCATGTATTAGTAGGTTTAGACTTATACACCATGTAATAGTATGTTTAGACTTATACACCATGTAATAGTATGTTTAGACTTATACACGTGTAATAGTGTGTTTAGACTTATACACCGTGTAATAGTGTGTTTAGACTTATACACCGTGTAATAGTGTGTTTAGACTTATAGTGTGTTTAGACTTATACACATGTAATAGTGTGTTTAGACTTACACACATGTAATAGTGTGTTTAGACTTACACACATGTAATAGTGTGTTTAGACTTATACACCATGTAATAGTATGTTTAGACTTATACACCATGTAATAGTATGTTTAGACTTATACACATGTAATAGTGTGTTTAGACTTATACACCATGTAGTAATGTGTTTAGACTTATACACCATGTAATAGTGTGTTTAGACTTAGACACATGTAATAGTGTGTTTAGACTTATACACCATGTAATAGTATGTTTAAACTTATACACATGTAATAGTGTGTTTAGACTTATACACCATGTAATAGTGTGTTTAGACTTATACACCATGTAATAGTGTGTTTAGACTTATACACCATGTAATAGTGTGTTTAGACTTATACACATGTAATAGTGTGTTTAGACTTATACACCATGTAATAGTGTGTTTAGACTTATACACCATGTAATAGTGTGTTTAGACTTATACACATGTAATAGTGTGTTTAGACTTATACACTTGTAATAGTGTGTTTAGACTTATACACCATGTAATAGTATGTTTAGACTTACACACTTGTAATAGTGTGTTTAGACTTATACACATGTAATAGTGTGTTTAGACTTATACACCGTGTAATAGTGTGTTTAGACTTATACACCATGTAATAGTGTTTTTAGACTTATACACCATGTAATAGTGTGTTTAGACTTATACACCATGTAATAGTGTGTTTAGACTTATACACCATGTAATAGTGTGTTTAGACTTATACACCATGTAATAGTGTGTTTAGACTTATACACCATGTAATAGTGTTTTTAGACTTATACACCATGTAATAGTGTTTTTAGACTTATACACCATGTAATAGTGTGTTTAGACTTATACACCATGTAATAGTGTGTTTAGACTTATACACCATGTAATAGTGTGTTTAGACTTATACACATGTAATAGTGTGTTTAGACTTATACACATGTAATAGTGTGTTTAGACTTATACACCATGTAATAGTATGTTTAGACTTATACACCATGTAATAGTGTGTTTAGACTTATACACCATGTAATAGTGTGTTTAGACTTATACACCATGTAATAGTGTGTTTAGACTTATACACCATGTAATAGTGTGTTTAGACTTATACACATGTAATAGTGTGTTTAGACTTATACACCATGTAATAGTGTGTTTAGACTTATACACCATGTAATAGTATGTTTAGACTTATACACCATGTAATAGTGTGTTTAGACTTATACACCATGTAATAGTGTGTTTAGACTTATACACCATGTAATAGTGTGTTTAGACTTATACACCATGTAATAGTATGTTTAGACTTATACACCATGTAATAGTGTGTTTAGACTTATACACCATGTAATAGTATGTTTAGACTTATACACATGAGCGTGAAAAGTGAACCACGATATAGAGGGATCACTGTATTTTTGAAATGTGGATGGGCATTTGAGTGCAGGGATGGGAAGAGTTTAACGATAGTCCGCCATGACAGCTCAGGCTGCGAAATAGATGGAGGCCCGTGGCCCCTCAAATCGCCAGCGGGCACAGGGTTTAAATTTGGAAGGGGCCCCCGTGCCCCTGTATCGAAATTCCTCGAAAAAAATCAAGATTTAACTAGTAAGGCCGTAGTTATTCTATTACTTGGTTTACGGATTTATAAATGAAATATATTGAACAGGCGTGCTAAATATAAATATAATTTAAATTTCCAAAGATTTTTTCTTCCGGGTTTGCCCAAAACGGACCACGGGAGGAGAGGGGGGGGGGGGCGCTGGAGCATGTAACAGTAGATTTAGCTTGTTTTACACTCAGAACTCACACTTCTAGATGTACAGCCAGTCACGGCAAAACACGCTGGAGAAAATGTGGTAAACGGGTTTAAAACGTGTATTTGTGATATAAAGGCGGAGGAAACGGGCGCGCGCTCTGGCCAGGACCGCGCAGGGGCGGAGCTGACTAAATACCGCTTTTTATATTTTATTTAGTGCTATTTTGCGTTGTCAGTGGTACTTTATAAATAAAATTAATTATATATATATCTTAATATTGTATAAATCAAGAATCTAAGTGCGGAGGATCCGTAAACCAAGTAATAAAATAACCGCGGCCTAATTTGCGGTTGCCGTGACCTAATTTCGATGAAAGCGGGCATCTGATTGGCCGTCGCGTTATTTTGTAGACTGATTTTACTTATTCCTGCTGCAGAACATATAAGATCTCCTTGTGTCAAATGTTGTATACAGTATTTATTTTGTATCTTTGAATTCCTATAAACCAGAGATCATGATCTTTCAATACAGTTTCATTTAATATAATAAGGCTTCTGTATTTGTGCTCTTCCTTCATATCAAATAAAAATACTTTACATTGTTTTACATCCTAATAAAGAGGTCTAAAACAACAAATTTATCTTGTTTTTATGACGCCGCGATGCTGCGCGCGCTTGTGGACCCTGAAATTGCTGGGGGCCCCCCCTGGCCCCTAACTTTGAAAATCCATTTCTCAGCCTGCAGCTTACGGTTTACAAGTGAAAATGTGCATGCTGCGCGCTGATTGGTCGACGAAATTTGTGTGCTTAGCTCTGATTGGCTGCCGGGCCGTGGTCCGGAGAATGCCGAAGCTACTGGTACACGGCGCTCGAGAACATGGGAAGCCAAATATGATCACACTCCGCCACTTAGGAGCGGCGTATGGCGATAATGAAGAGAACGGTGCATGGCGTTAAAAGCGCAGTTTTATTTTGTAAAAAAGTCGGAAAATATGCTGCGATACGCATATTGGCATACGACATTTTCTTCATAGGTCGGCCCCCGTACCCCCGGGTGTTTTCAAATGCCATCTAAAAGCCTGGCAGGCACTGAGCAGGCTCTCCTCTCCACAGATCTGACCTGGAACTCCACTTAGTGCCGCCTGCTGGTCAAATACAGTGGAACATTCTAAGCAAAGCAAGAACATCACCATGGAGACAAACTGTTGTATCCAGTGCTATACTGAAAGGTAAACAGGAGGAGTGAGTCCCACATACTCCAATCAGTCTGCCCCAGGGCAGCTGTGGCAACAGTAATGCTTACAACAGCTGTGGAAGGAGTGAACAATGACCACAGGGTGGCGCTAGAGAGGCTTGTCAAGTCAGAGAGAGAGACAGAGGGAGAGAGAGGAGAGACAGGGAGAGAGGAGAGACAGGGAGAGAGACAGGGAGAGAGACAGAGAGAGAGACAGAGAGAGAGACAGAGAGACAGAGAGAGAGACAGGGAGAGAGACAGGGAGAGAGACAGAGAGAGAGACAGAGAGAGAGACAGAGAGAGAGACAGAGAGACAGAGAGAGAGACAGAGAGAGAGACAGAGAGAGAGAGAGAGAGAGAGAGAGACAGAGAGAGAGACAGAGAGAGAGACAGAGAGACAGAGAGAGAGACAGAGAGAGAGACAGAGAGAGAGAGAGAGAGAGAGAGAGACAGGGAGAGAGACAGAGAGAGAGAGGAGAGACAGAATATGATGTTACTTAGAATGGATTCTCTTTGTATTGAATAAAAAGCTTATGCCAGGCATGTCCAAACTAGGGCCCGGGGGCCAAATGCGGCCCTCAGACTAATTTTTGTTGGCCCTCCAGCTTCCTGCCATGTCGGCTCAAACAACAAAAAGTAGTACTTTTTACTGTGAAATTGGGAAAATTCAGGCATATTGATGTTATACCAACCTAATATTAATGTTCCAAGTCCAATTACAGGTGTGGAGGCTCATCGCAATTACGTCAAATGCAAAATTTCTAATGATTCACTTTGTTATTCAACAAATTCGACATCAAATCAAATCAGTTATTCAACAAATTCGACATTGTCAAGTTGTTTGTGGCCCTCTGCCCCGTTTAAGTTTCAAAATGCGGCCCTTAGTGAAAAAAGTTTGGACACCCCTGGCTTATGCAGACTTGACACAACTTGTAATAAAGTATTAAACGCGTGGCTTTAATCTCTAACAGCTCCAACAGCTCCAACAGCTCCAACAGCTCCAACAGCTCCAACAGCTCCAACAGCTCCAACTGCTCCAACTGCTCCAACTGCTCTAACTGCTCTAACTGCTCTAACTGCTCTAACATCTCTAACATCTCTAACATCTCTAACATCTCTAACTGCTCTAACATCTCTAACATCTCTAACTGCTCTAACATCTCTAACATCTCTAACTGCTCTAACATCTCTAACATCTCTAACATCTCTAACTGCTCTAACATCTCTAACATCTCTAACTGCTCTAACATCTCTAACTGCTCTAACTGCTCTAACTGCTCTAACATCTCTAACATCTCTAACATCTCTAACATCTCTAACATCTCTAACATCTCTAACATCTCTAACTGCTCTAACATCTCTAACATCTCTAACATCTCTAACATCTCTAACATCTCTAACATCTCTAACTGCTCTAACATCTCTAACTGCTCTAACATCTCTAACATCTCTAACTGCTCTAACAGCTCTAACTGCTCTAACTGCTCTAACTGCTCTAACTGCTCTAACATCTCTAACTGCTCTAACATCTCTAACATCTCTAACATCTCTAACTGCTCTAACATCTCTAACTGCTCTAACTGCTCTAACTGCTCTAACATCTCTAACTGCTCTAACATCTCTAACTGCTCTAACATCTCTAACTGCTCTAACATCTCTAACTGCTCTAATATCTCTAACATCTCTAACTGCTCTAACATCTCTAACTGCTCTAACATCTCTAACATCTCTAACTGCTCTAACATCTCTAACATCTCTAACTGCTCTAACATCTCTAACTGCTCTAACATCTCTAACTGCTCTAACATCTCTAACTGCTCTAACTGCTCTAACATCTCTAACTGCTCTAACATCTCTAACTGCTCTAACATCTCTAACTGCTCTAACATCTCTAACTGCTCTAACATCTCTAACTGCTCTAACATCTCTAACTGCTCTAACATCTCTAACATCTCTAACTGCTCTAACTGCTCTAACTGCTCTAACATCTCTAACTGCTCTAACATCTCTAACTGCTCTAACATCTCTAACATCTCTAACATCTCTAACTGCTCTAACATCTCTAACATCTCTAACTGCTCTAACTGCTCTAACTGCTCTAACTGCTCTAACATCTCTAACTGCTCTAACATCTCTAACTGCTCTAACATCTCTAACTGCTCTAACATCTCTAACTGCTCTAACTGCTCTAACATCTCTAACATCTCTAACATCTCTAACATCTCTAACTGCTCTAACATCTCTAACTGCTCTAACATCTCTAACTGCTCTAACATCTCTAACTGCTCTAACTGCTCTAACATCTCTAACATCTCTAACTGCTCTAACATCTCTAACTGCTCTAATATCTCTAACTGCTCTAACATCTCTAACATCTCTAACTGCTCTAACATCTCTAACTGCTCTAACATCTCTAACTGCTCTAACATCTCTAACTGCTCTAACTGCTCTAACATCTCTAACTGCTCTAACATCTCTAACTGCTCTAACTGCTCTAACATCTCTAACTGCTCTAACATCTCTAACTGCTCTAACATCTCTAACTGCTCTAACATCTCTAACTGCTCTAACTGCTCTAACTGCTCTAACATCTCTAACTGCTCTAACATCTCTAACATCTCTAACATCTCTAACTGCTCTAACATCTCTAACATCTCTAACATCTCTAACTGCTCTAACATCTCTAACATCTCTAACTGCTCTAACATCTCTAACTGCTCTAACATCTCTAACTGCTCTAACATCTCTAACTGCTCTAACATCTCTAACTGCTCTAACATCTCTAACTGCTCTAACATCTCTAACTGCTCTAACTGCTCTAACTGCTCTAACATCTCTAACATCTCTAACATCTCTAACTGCTCTAACATCTCTAACATCTCTAACATCTCTAACATCTCTAACTGCTCTAACATCTCTAACATCTCTAACTGCTCTAACATCTCTAACTGCTCTAACATCTCTAACTGCTCTAACATCTCTAACATCTCTAACATCTCTAACATCTCTAACTGCTCTAACATCTCTAACATCTCTAACTGCTCTAACATCTCTAACTGCTCTAACATCTCTAACTGCTCTAACATCTCTAACTGCTCTAACATCTCTAACTGCTCTAACATCTCTAACTGCTCTAACATCTCTAACTGCTCTAACATCTCTAACTGCTCTAACTGCTCTAACTGCTCTAACATCTCTAACATCTCTAACATCTCTAACTGCTCTAACATCTCTAACATCTCTAACATCTCTAACATCTCTAACTGCTCTAACATCTCTAACATCTCTAACTGCTCTAACATCTCTAACTGCTCTAACATCTCTAACTGCTCTAACATCTCTAACTGCTCTAACATCTCTAACTGCTCTAACATCTCTAACTGCTCTAACTGCTCTAACAT
>NW_027315768.1:2587163-2767163 GCF_026437365.1 Eucyclogobius newberryi | reverse complement strand
TGAAACAAGTGGTGTGATACATGGGGCTGGCGTGGCTCCGTGGAGCTGACACCGCAGAGTGCGCAAAGCCAAATGTCTAAATCATGATTTTATAAATGCAATAGAAAGCGTCAATTGGTCCAGTTCTGGTGGCGCTTTGAGCAGATGCACCTCCCACCGCCGCCGGAAAACTCTGCTTTAAGTTCATCGTTTGAGCCTCCTAATCCCAACAAGAAGAACAAGGGATGAGGAAACAAGGACGACCCAAGTCTGGAAACACTACTGGACCAAAGCAAACAAAGCTGATGGCCCACGGTCCCATTGGAAAACAGCCCGCAGCACAAGCTAACGAAGCTAATGAGGCTTAACATGGCTAACATGGTTAACATGGCTAACATGGCTAGCAAGCCTGATGCGGAGAGATGCGGTTCTTCCCCTCCGGACGCAGGCTCCCAAGGACCCAGATGGAGATTCTTGCGACTTCCTTGCATTGGAAGGATGAGAGAATGAGACAAGTCATCAGTTGCTGCTCATGATGTCTGAAATAAGACGTGAAATGCAGCGTGATATGGAGTTTTAGAGCGTTAATGATCGCAACAGTTTCTGCTGCAGTAGCCGCTGAGCTGAAAGCAGCTGGAGTAACCGGAGTACGCATGGATGAAGTCGAGCAGTGTGTTTCAGATAGAGGCGCTGTGGGCCAGAGGGAGGCGCTGTGGGCCAGCCAGAGGGAGGCGCTGTGGGCCAGAGGGAGGCGCTGTGGGCCAGCCAGAGGGAGGCGCTGTGGGCCAGAGGGAGGCGCTGTGGGCCAGAGGGAGGCGCTGTGGGCCAGCCAGAGGGAGGCGCTGTGGGCCAGAGGGAGGCGCTGTGGGCCAGAGGGAGGCGCTGTGGGCCAGAGGGAGGCGCTGTGGGCCAGGGTGACGACGCTGGAGTCTGAGAACAATAGGAAAAATAAGATCCTGGATTTGGAGTCCATCATGTCGACCTGACCTGAGGCTTGCGGGTGTAGAAGAAGGAGAAGAAGGAAAGGAAACAGAAAGCTTTTTGGAGAAGATGGGTTCTCTTTCCCCGCAACTCTTCTGGTAACTTTTGAAGGTAAAAAACATGTGCTCAGAACACCAGGAGAAGCAGAGGTGCTCCTCAGAACACCAGCGTGGGGCATGTGAGTTCAGGTTGTGTTGGTGTTATATTTCTGTTCATTTGAAGAGACATGGTTTATTTGTGTTTAACATCAGACTTTTGGCTGTGAGCTTTAGTACATAAACTCTGTGATAAACACATCTACTCATCGGCCAAATGTAGAACATTGATTTGGGAAATTGAAAGTATAAGAGTGCAGTTGGGGGATCTTATATACCCAGTTTTTTCTGTGGATTGGTGTCAGTGCCTGGGAGTTTTTTGTTTTTTTTGGGGGGCCCTTCATTAGGATTGAACTTCAGTCCCTTGATGATCTCTTTCTTGATCAGGTTTTGGGTTCGATGCCTGTTTCCTGCATGAACCCTTTTGTTTTCTCTTTTACCCTTTCAGTTGCTCTGTGTTCTTATGGTTCTTGTGTGTTTGTTGTTTTCGACCAGAGAGATTAAAAATATTCTAAAGTTGTCAACGGTACGATCAACACAATCAACCCAAGTCGCATCTTTCAATGTGAATGGTACTGAACCCAATCAAACCAACAAAAATGTTAACAAAAATTAAAAAAGAAAGAATAGACATTGTACATTTACAAGAGACACATTTGAATGACACTGAACAACATTTTGATTTCAAACTGAATAGATTTTTAACAGAGTTCAACACAAACACAGGAACTCCCAGACTGATCCAAGAAGGGATCAGGAGATGGAGGGGAAAAGGCCCTCCAGTACGGTTGATGTATCATTTTCACCTGTGTATTTACAAACTAAAGCTGGGACACACTGTCCCACAGTGGACAAATACTCTCATGTCCCCAGTAAAGTCCAGGTCCCGTCAATTGAAACAAAGGGAAAAAAGGTGGAATGTCAAATTGCTCAAGGGTCTGGCAGCATATCTGCAAATGTCAACTCAAATGTCATTCAAAGTCTATGCAGACGCGCAACTTGGGCGTTTTGAGTGCCCAAATACAGAGTTCTGAGGTCCAAATACAGAGTCCTGAGGTCCAAATACAGAGTCCTGAGGCCCAAACACAGAGTCCTGAGGCCCAAACACAGAGTCCTGAGGTCCAGTAGATGGTGATGTCATAAATTGTCTGTAAGACTTTGTTGATCTCAGTCTAAATTTGTGAAAACAGGCCAATCCCAAAACACATGATAGTGGTTTGTCTCCTGCTGCCACATCCTCTCCAACAGTCTGTCTCCTGCTGCCACATCCTCCCCAACAGTCTGCCTCCTGCTGCCACATCCTCTCCAACAGTCTGCCTCCTGCTGCCACATCCTCTCCAACAGTCTGCCTCCTGCTGCCACATCCTCTCCAACAGTCTGCCTCCTGCTGCCACATCCTCTCCAACAGTCTGCATTTCCCTGTGAGTAATGGGCACTTAGACATGGGCTTGAAAAGAAACCAGACACACTTTTCCAACAAAATTCCAAGTGTTTATTTGCATACGAGAAACATGAACACAAATGCACAGAAATGGATGCAGTTTTGGGGTTTCTGGGGATGAGGGCTATAGGCCCCCGGGCCTCGATACCCCCAAAAGAAGCTTTAACTGAGGCAGAGACTGTAGATGGCGGAGGTTGTGGTGAATGTAGGCCTTGAAGGCCATGGAGAACCTGTGTGTGTGATTTTATGAGGCAGTCAGTGACTCCTTGACTGGAGGCAGAGGTAGCAGCACCAATATGGGAAAAAGTTCAGGAGGAGATGTGGGGACCAAATGAGGATCTACTTTAAGTAAGGGATGAACCAGAACCTGATGTAGTGAGGAGCAAGTCCTGGGGGGAAGCGCCGTGTTACAACCAGTACAAGAAGTCCTGGAAGATTGTGAAGGAGCTCAAAACAGAGTTTAGCTTTAACAAGTCGACTGTAGTTGAACTACCACGTGATCATGCTTGTTTGAGGGGAAGACTATGCGGCAGTTGAAGATCCTTGATGCCGAGGTGAGAAGAACGGTTGAGGACAAGGTAACCTCTGAGCGGGGGAAGAAACCGAAGAAGGAAACAAGGAACATGCCAATGCAAACGTTTGGCGACCTTCGTTGTTTGGCCTCTTTGCAGAACGGAGAGGAGATCACCGAGCCTAAGAGCAGCCAAAAGATGTTGATGCCGCTCAGGTAGGTACCGGTAAATAGAGACTGGTAGTCAAAGGAGAACGAGACGTAATAGGTTAGGGAGAGTAGGTCGAACGCGGGGAAAGGCAGATTGAAGCCATTATGGAAGGAGCGAAAGCTGTACCATGTGGTCTAGTTGGGAGAGTAGGTCAGCCAGAGCAGGGGGAGAAAGAGAGTGGGACCTGGGATCCCGGAGCCCGGAGAGAAGAGACGGGGACCTGGCAGCCTGTTGCAAGAAAAGAGTAAGACCTGGTGACCCGGGTTCTGGAGAGAAAAGAGTATGAGTTGGCAACCCTTCGCTCCCCGAGGGGAGGGGAAGAGGAGAACAGGGGAGGGATGGAGAGAAAGGAAGAGAAGGGGGGAGAGAGATGAATGAGGAGCAACATTTAATGATATGATATGTTTACTAGGTGCTATATATATATATATATATATATAATTAATTAATTTATATTTTTAACTCTCACCTCACCCTGAGCGGGTGGTCCCCTTTCAAGCTCGGGTCCTCGACCAGAGGCCCCTGGGAGCTTGAGGGTTCTTCAGTATCTTTGCTGATCCTGCACTGCACTTTTCTGAACCAAGATTTCCTATGTTTTTCCTGGATCTGCTCAAGTCATTCCTCCAGTTTGAGGGTCATTCCTCCAGTTTGGGGGTCATTCCTCCAGTTTGAGGGTCATTCCTCCAGTTTGAGGGTCATTCCTCCAGTTTGAGGGTCATTCCTCCAGTTTGAGGGTCATTCCTCCAGTTTGGGGGTCACTGCCCCGAGTGCGCCGGTCACTACAGGCACCAGCAATACAGTCACGCTCCAGACCTTCTCCAGCTCCTCTCTGAGGCCTTGGGATTTCTCTAGCTTCTCGTGTTCTTTTTCCGGATGTTTCCATCCCATGAACTGCAATGTCCACCACCACGGCTTTCCTCTGACCCTTATTATTATTTGGTGTTAAGACCCCGGCAGAAAACAGAAGAAGAGTATGGAAGTGGGAGATAGATATGGGAGATGGATTTATATGAGATGTTTCCCCCCAAAAACCCAGGCTCTGCGCCTCTAAGTAGCCGTGATTATCAAAAACGGATGCTCAAAACCAGTAAGCAAGGCAACTTACTGAAATGGAATGGCAGGGGTGCGTATTGCTAATGTGGTAACAAGCAGAGGTTGCCTGTGAGACATGTGTCACAGACAGCAGCAGGATTGCCAGGAAATGGACAAAGCAAATATTGCCTGGAAGACAAGGGGACAGATAATTGAGAATAGCTAGCACTACTAGTATTTGCTGAAAGACGCAATGACTTTCTAGGGGTGGAGAGAGTGTTTGGCTGCCTAGAATGAAGGCAGGTCTGGACAAAGCACTGAGCATAGGTGGAAGAGGACCATCGGCGGAGTTGTTGGAGAGCTGCTGAGGATGTGCCCTGCGTGGCCAAAGCTGTGGCAGCTCCTATTCTGAGTGCCTGGAGTAGAAATGAGGGGTCGGATTGTATAGGAACAGAGTTGCCATCAGATGTTTCATTTCAGGCTCTGCGAACGAAATGACTTTAGACGGCCGACCATGTGACGGGAGCATGAATGGCATTATAGATTTGGAGGCGGAACGACCTCTATGACGTCTACAAGTTATCACAAAGCGCCACAATTTGTTTCCTGCTCCTGCGATGGCCCCATACATCTCAAGCCGCAGCAATTGGGACTATTTCACACAGGGAGGAGGTATCCAAGACTGGAAATAATACCCAACCCAAAATTGTTAGTGTCGTGTTGTGTACCTTCGGCTCAGAGGCATTGGCCCTCCGAAAAACCTGGCCCTCGGGTAAATGAAATTGAATAGCCCTGGCCCATAGTGTATTTTCAATCGCAGTACGCGGCTGAGCCAACTGCATGAGGCTTTAAATGGGGCAGACAGGGCACTGATTGGGTACAGAGGAGGTGCGCCATGCAACGGGGAGGAGTAACTAGGGTGCATTGATGGAGGCTGGAGAGCCAGTGAGCCCTGGTGAAGCAGTGGATGCATACTGGTCCGGGGGGCCGACTCTATAGCTTTTAGATAGTGCCCATGCTCGTACACAGGTTTGAAAAACCACCCCTAATCACTGACCTCTAACCCTAACCCTGAAAAAGTACCCCTTTTTACTGACCAAGCCTAAAAAAGCACCCCTTTTCCAGATATTTAGCACGCAGCTGCCGCGCTCCCACAGACACAGCGACACAGCGTGGCCTCTGTGCAGCCCGTGTCCGCCTCGCCATGCACCGTCCCTGGGTTTGGAGAGCTGTGCGCGCCCTGAGCAGAGCCGCGCCGTGGAGCCTCTCCGCCGCCTCCAGTCCGTACCTGAGCGGGATCTATCCGCCCATAGCGACTCCTTTCACGGCCGGCGAGGACGTGGACTACGGCGGCTGGAGGAGAACCTGCACAAGTACGTGCAGATCCCGTTCAAAGGTCAGAGGCGCAAAAAGAAAATGACGCATTTTGCACCGTTTTAGAAAAGTGACATTTGCAGTAGCACCGGGCAGTGCTGCCTCCTATTGCATAGGCTAGTAACAGGCTAAACCTTTCTGACATATACACAAAAAACTTTTGACTGTCAACAAATAAAAAATTCACCAAGATTGCTTGAAAAAGTCCCCCTATTTGCAGAAAAAAGGACCCCTAATCCGGAAACGGACGGAAACCCCCCCTTTTCTGCAATTTTTTGCACGAGCATGGACACACCTTTCCACAGAGTCGGCCCCCCGGGTATACAGGGTGGAGACCGGTCTTCCAGGCTGAATTTACGCTTAGCTCCAATACAACCCATTCATTCTGGATATGGGTCGATCCACCACCGAACACTGCTCTGGCTGTAGCCATTTTGTGACTGTATCCAATCCAGGTCAGGCCACCCCTGTATTTAAGGGAGCAGAGAACTTTCAGTCTGAGCTTGGGTCTTTTATTTTGCCTGATAAAAATAGTTATAAGCTTTTTCAGGAGTTTAAAAGTGGGGCAACTGGAAGAAAATGTAAAAAAAAGAGAAAGAAATTGTGGCAACGCATTCGTCCAGTGGCGGGTCGTGGTTCTGGGGCTTGGGCCTTCAGTACACAGTCCCACCCGAATGAATCCACCTCTTATTACATAATTTTACATCATTATGATGTCATGGCTCTAGACACTGTACATTTAGACAGAAACGCAGTTCAACCAGGCGTTGCCTCACCTTGTCCTGTCGGTGTCCGCGCGTTCTGCGCGCCGCTCTCCGCTCGTTCTCCACGCCAGTGTCCGCGCGTTCTCTGCTCGTTCTCTGCTCGTTCTCTGCGCCGTTCTCCGCTCGTTCTCCATGCCGGTGTCTGCGCGTTCTCCTCGCCGTTCTCCGCACCGTTCTCTGCTCGTTCTCCACGCCGGTGTCCACGCGTTCTCTGTGCGTTCTCCGTGCCAATGTCCGCTCGATGTCCAAACTTTGAAAGTAGGGAACGAACCCGCCTGTAACAAGCTTTGCAGCGTCGGCGTAGGACGTCCTCTTCTTGAAAAGTTTGTCTTGAGAAAAGCGTTATAATTATATCCTCGACCAAATCGATATCTTTTCCTCCCTCCACCATTGTGGGTCGAAAAAACAGCTTAGTAGTACACAGATTAATGTGTCTGTCAAATCCAGTTTCCTCGTTCTGAGGTTCTGCATAGCCCCACCCATAAAACCTGCCTCTCACTATTGGCGATCCAATCAGAAGACATGCACCTGCTGCACCTGCTGCACCTGTGTAACAGTAGCAGACGTACAAGAGCCAACTCTGAAGCTGATTGGTTGACACATCATTTTCATTTCCATTCACTTGAAGCTACAAACACCAGCTCTGTTGAGTCTGAAGGTCAGAGGTCAGATGAAGGCCTCGGCAGATTTTAGATCCCTGGCAACACATGAGGCTGAATATGATTGGATCAAAGATCTAACATAAGACCAGCCACCAAATCTGAACCTGGAGCAGCAGCAGTGCAACCAGGAGGAACGCCATGAAATGAAGAGTAAAACTCTTACTCTGGGGAATAATGTAATAAATATTTGTATACATTATTTTTTACATTATTATATATATTTTTTTTAATTATATTCTGATTATGTTTAGGCTAACGGAGAAGGCCTTGCTGGCCCTCACGGCCCACCACTGCATTCGTCCGCATGTTTCTATCCTACTGTGATAGTGTGGATGGTCTTTCATCAAATTGGCCAGCAGGTGTCACTCCACTCTATAAAACCCCCCTGCCACTTCCTCTTCCTCTGCTACTCCCACTTCCGCCTTAAGTTAAAACGTCCCTGACTTGCCACATTTTGGCGTTGTTGGCAGGACGTTGACAATATATTGAAGCATTTGATTTAAAATAGACATTTTGGTATGTGTTGAATACACAGCTTTCATGGTAAAGTAATGTAGCAGTGAGACTTACTGGTTTCTCATGTCAGTCTAAACCTGTAGCCTAACAACTAATGTTTTTTCTTTTGTGTGTACATTTGCATGTACTTGAGTAGCAGTTTGTGTGCTTAAGTTGTGTATATATTATATTGATACTGTTCTTGGTCATGTTACATGGGTTGATGGTACATTTGAAATGATAAGATTAATGCTGCAGCACTAGCTGTGTGAACTATGGTGCAAATTTGTCTTGTATCCTAAACCGAAACTGTTTTTGTGTTTTAAAAAAGGCAAGGTGACAACGGTTATGGAGCTGGGGTATCTGAGTGCAGAGACGTTTGTGGGAGAAGCACAGCATCTTGGTCCTCAACTGTAAAAGGGCAGACTCCAGTGGGGCTTTAACCCCAACAACGGTAGTGGTGAGGTGAGGAGGATTCCTCCCTTACAGTGGCGGCTCGCCCATAGGGGGCGCTGGGGCGCCGCCCCACCTGGCCTGGCTGCCTGTTTTTATTTTATTTTATTTTTTAAATAATCTCTTATTTTGAAAAAATAACCTGTGTTAATTAGATGTTATTGATGATTTTGCTTTATGAGTTTAGAACTCTCCAGAGTTATATTTACATTCACTTTCAAGTTCCACGTTTAAAACGGGAACGTTTATCATGTTTGGTGTAGGAGCCAATAGGCTCGTGCCGGGGCTCCTGTTCTATCAGCCCCATTGTGCTGTATTTAAGCCAATGGCTGCCCTGCTGCCAGGCAAAAAAGAATACACATCCGCCAATCATCGTCGAGGAATTTTATGGGTTTGGGGCGCTGAAGACTATCGCCCCAAAGTACCAAGATGCACCGCTGCAGCTGCTTGTTTACAGGTGTTTTCATTCCAGCAGCAAAGTGTGTCAAATGGCGACGTCGGATGAATTTGCCCCAAATTCAGTCAAATCCTCACATCTGCTTCTGAAGAAGAACTTTTGAGGAAAAGCTCATTGTAAAACAACTCGGACCTGACCAGAAGTGAACATGACCCAACAGACCATCCACACCATGAGAGTGAACCACGTGAAAGATAGTGGTGTCTCAGATGACCTACGGCCTGGTCAATTCAAGTACCGGCTCAAGTCTGCACGGTCTGTTAAGTACAGAAACATACTGTTGAGCGTAAAGTGGGACGGATATGCGTCCTACAAGTCCTGTTGCACGACTTCCGGTGTTTTCGTTCGTATTTACTTTATTTAATTCTGAGAGAAATTGAAACCTGCCGCTCTGGGGGGTGATCTCCCGCTTTACTACGCGTTATCTCCCCCTGGGATGACAAATGCTTTGAGAAGTTTGCCTAAAATGCTCCAGAATACAGCAAATCACATCTACGAAATTGAAAATTTTACAAAGCCCCACCTAAAAAAAAAAATCACCAGCCGCCACTGCTCCCTTACAAAGTGCACATGAGTGCACCCGTTGTGAATCTGTGGTAAGGGAGATCTACCCATGCAGTGGGATCGAGTTTTGTTTTAATAGACCTAGTGAACGATCCCAGTAGCCTTAAAGGGCACCTTATCCATGTGTAGTGGGTGTTGTGATGAGGAGGGGGGTTCAGTACTAAACGCCAGTGATGGCTGAGTTTTAATCTGCAGGTAGAAAAGCCTGCGTAACCATGGCAAAGGCCGCATCCTGTGCCTCGTCAGTTCTTTAAGAACGGTGCGTCATAGCCCGTCCCATATGAATGGTAGCGCTACTGTGTGTGTGTACACAAAATTTGGGGGGGATGAATGTGATAGTGTGGATGGTCTTTAATCAAATTGGCCAGCAGGTGTCACTCCACTCTATAAAAACTCCCCTCTACCACTTCCTCTTCCTCTGCTACTCCCACTCAGATTGGGCCGTGTCGACGCCCTGTTCTCCTGTCCTCAGTGCCTATGGGGAACTCCTGGATTGTGCTTTGGCGGCGGGTAGTTCTGGAAGCTGAGTCCCATGTGTGTGTAGCCGGCTGAACTAGCCACGCCCGCTGTCCGTCAAGGGTGCGCCGCAGAAGTTTCCCTGCAGTAGGTAAAAGGAAAGCTGCATTTTAGGCCCATATCTGCTCCATCTTTAAAACTAACTAACTTTAACTTTTAGGTCATGGGGGATGGGACAAGAATGCTCCACCACCTTGCCTTTTTCTTAGCCTCAACAAAAGTGTGATTGTTTCTATGGACAACGATTGTGTTATTTCACTGAGACAAATGTTTTTATTATGGAATTTATTGTTCAGAGAAATAACTTATTTAGAAATAAATCATATTCGGTATTAAAAATGTCTACATGCCTCATGTCAACAACGAATCTGTGCCTTATAATGTTTTCAATATGGTCCTGGGCCCATTAATGCCCATGTGGGTTTTAACAGTAACTAAAGTTAAAACACCCCTGACATGCCACACTACCAAAGACAAAGGGCGCTGCCATGGGTCTAAATCGCTTTTAGCTTGAGATATTCGCTTGATGTCGGTGTCCCTCATTCGTCCAGGAGTGTTCCATTGTAGAAAAAGTTGTAGTCATTTGGACTCGATACTCGAAAAATGTAAACGTTTCGACTCTCATCCAAGAGTCATTCTCAATCTGCGAAATTAAATTGGGAACTCGGATATTTATCCTATTCTGTGGTAAGCCCCGCCCACCAGGCGGGCCCTCCTGATGAAAAGGTTGTTGTTGGTTTCACCAGAAACTTACACCTCTTTGTTTTCCATCAAACTAGCCTCTTGTTTACTATAAGTCCTTTAATGGGCTATTAGTCTCCCTTATGTCCCAGTCTCACTCTCTCTCTTCCCTGAGGACCTGATTAGAATCTGAATGCTCTGGGCGTCGACCTCTCCAGGGATTCAAGATTCCATTATAAACAACAGGAAGGTTGAATCTTAAACCCCACATTCCTGTTTAAAGAAGGTCTTTCTTTTTTTTAACAAAAATAGCATCTTTAACTCTTTCAAACCATCTTTTTTCCTGCTCAGAATCTTCTCCTCACTGTCTTCAATAGAGTGATTAGAGGCTTCAAGATGAAGATGCACGGCGCTCTGTGGTCCTGAACTCCAGTGTCTTCTGTGCTGATAGTCTCTTGTGCAGAGGCTGTTTAGTCTCATTATGTGACGCTCTTCACACTTTTCTTCACTGCATTGGACAGAATAAACTACATTGCTCTGTTTTTGTGTTGCATCTTGTCCTTAGGATGAACCAGGTTTTGTCTTAAAGTGTTTCCTGGTTTAAAATAAACAGGGATTTCGTGTTGTATAAAAATTCTCTGCAATTTTTCAGACAGTCCCGAGACATAAGGGATAGAAACACCCTTCCTTCTCTGTTCTGTTTCCCTTTTGTGCCTTTTGTCCTGCTTTTTGGTTCTCTTCACTCTGTTGAGAGCCCAAGCCGGGTGTCCACAGGCTGACAGGGCATTCCAGACGTGTTTTTCCTCTTTCCTCTTGTCCTCTGAGCTGGTGGGCTCCTCTTGTCCTCTGAGCTGGTGGGCAAAGAGCAGATACTGGTCCGTGTGTGTAGGTTTCCTATATACTTCTATTTGGAGCTTCCTCTCCTCTGATCGTGGAACAATCAAGAAAGGCCAAGAGGTCTCCTTAGTCTTCTCTTGTAAACCTGATATGTGGGTCCACAGCATTGATGTGATCAGAGAAGGTTTCAGCTCATGTTTCTTGATTGTTACAAATGTACCATCAACGTAGCCAAACCAAAGTTTTGGGGCGGAGCCTGAGAATGAGGACAGTGCCTTCTTCTCAAAGTGCTCCATGTACAGGTTGGCCACTATGGGAGAGACGGGCGAGCCCATGGCACAGCCATGAATCTGTCTGTAAAATTGTCCCCGGAATTGAAAGTAAGTGGTGTTCAGACAGATGTCCAACAGTTTACATATGTGTTCAGGTGTCAGTTTGGTCCTTTCCTGTAGGGTGGTGTCTTCCTGCAGTCTGGTCCTTGTAATATACTTGTATAGTATGTTTTAAGTTTAGCCGAGCCAGATACGAGGCGAGAGTGTCTTCAGACTTGTTTATTCCACATGTGCGGGAACTCCGGAAGTACCGGTACGGATTGCAGTAGGGACATAATACGCGGTTGCGCAATACATTACAGTCCCCTTTATCAGATTAAAATAAACAGTTAAAAGAACAGTCATCCGTGTGTGTATATATATATATATATATATATATATATTAATAATAATTAATAATAATAACTTTTATTTACATAGCGCTTTTCAGTAACCCAAAGACGCTGAACATATATAAAAAAGGGGGGGGGGGGTATTTACAGACAGGGGGGGACAACACGTACAGAACACATTAATATACAGATAAAATGAACAAGACAGAAGAAGTAGAGAGAAAAAGATGGGGATGTAACAGGGGGTAGAAGAGTAGGCAATGGGGTAGAGGAGGCTAGGGGTAGGGGAGGTCATAGGCTTGGGTGAAGAGGTATGTTTTTAGGCGGGATTTGAATGTTGTGAGTGAGGGAGAGTGGCGGACAGGTTGGGGGAGGGAGTTCCAGAGTCGGGGTGCTGTTCGGAGAATGCTCTGTCACCAAAAGTTTTGAGTCGGGATGTTGGTGCAGTCAGGGTGAGAGAGGAGGAGGATCGGAGAGCTCGGGTGGGGCGGTGGGGGATGAGGAGGTCAGACAGGTAGGGGGGGGCAAGGTGGTGAAGAGCTTTGAAGGTGAGGAGGAGTATTTTAAAGTTTATGCCCTGCTTGATGGGGAGAGAGTGGAGAGAGCGGAGAACGGGAGTGATGTGATCACGGGACCGGGTGTGGGTGAGGAGGCGGGTGTGGGTGAGGAGGCGGGCAGCGGAGTTTTGGACCATTTGGAGTCTATGGAGGGAATGGGAGGAGATGCCAGTGAGGAGGGAGGTGCAGTAGTCGAGGCGGGAGGAGATGAAGGCATGGATGAGGGATTCAGCAGCGGGGAGGGTGAGGCAGTGTTGGATTTTGGCGATGCGGCGGAGGTGGAAGTATGACGTCTTGACGATGTGGCTGACATGGGGAGTGAAGGAGAGGGTGGGGTCCATGATGACACCGAGATTGCGTACCAGGGTGGAGGGGGTGATGGTCGAGGTGTCGATGCTGAGTGAAAAGGGACCAGTTTTATTGAGAGTGGATTTGGTGCCAATGAGGAGGAGCTCTGTTTTGTCACTGTTCAGTTTGAGGAAGTTGAGAGTGAGCCATGATTTTATTGTAGAGATGCAGGTTTCAATGTGGCTGAGGAGAGGGTTTTGGGTGGATTTGGTGGTGAGGTATATCTGGGTGTCGTCAGCGTAGCAGTGAAAGTCCAGGTTGAGTTGGCGGAGGATGTGACCAAGGGGGAAGATGTAGCAGATGAAGAGGAGGGGGCCGAGGACTGAGCCCTGGGGGACCCCTGCGTTACTGGGGAGAGGGTGGATGAGTGACCGGAGAGGGAAATGAACTCTTGCCTGTTGGTGAGGTAGGATGTGAGCCAGTCAAGTGCAGAGCCCTCAACACCCAGTTGGCGCAGCCTTTGTAGGAGGATGGAATGGTTTATAGTGTCAAAGGCTGCGCTGAGGTCTAGTAGTAACAGGATGTTGAGGGCCCCGGAGTCTGCAGAGGTGAGGAGATCGTTGAGTACTTTGACCAGGGCTGTTTCAGTGCTGTGAAGTGGGCGGAAGCCAGATTGGAGGGGTTCATAGAGGTTGTTTGACTGGAGGTGGGTGTGAAGTTGGGCGGCGACGATGCGTTCCAGCGTTTTTGAGAGGAACGGCAGGTTGGAGATGGGGCGGTAGTTGGATAGGTTGGCGGAGTCTAGGGTGGGTTTTTTGAGGATGGGGGTGATGGAGGCCAGTTTGTAGATGGAAGGAACATGGCCGAGGGATAAAGACTGGTTGAAGAGGGCGGTGAGATGGGGGATGAGAGCAGGGAGGCAGGCCTTTGTTAGAGTCGTTGGGAGGGGGTCGAGAGAGCAGGTGGTGGTTTTGGAAGCGGTGATGAGGTCTATGATATGAGAGGAGTTAACAGAGGAGAAGGTGGTGAGGGGAGGGAAGGGTGGGTGGTCAGGGAGAGGGGGGGGGGGCAGGGGTGGGGGTGGTGATGGAGTTAATGGAGACGGCAGTCATGGAGCTGTTGATTTTGGAAATTTTGTCATTGAAGGCAAGGAGGAAAGAGTTGCAGAGGTCAGGGGAGGAGGGTGGAGTGATGTCCGGTGGCTGGAGCAGCTTGTTGACGGTGGAGAACAGGGTGCGAGGGCTCCGGTGGGAGGTGTTGATGAGGGTGGAGAGGTGGGCAGATTTGGCGGCTTGGAGAGCGTCACGGTAGGAGGAGATGTGTAATTTGAAAGCTTCGGCGTGGACGGTGAGGCGGGTTCTTTTGAGGAGTCGTTCGAGTTGGCGGCCAGTCTGCTTCATGGTGCGGAGTTCAGGGGTGTACCAGGGGGCGGGGTTGATGTATGAGACGGAGGAGGTTTTCCAGGGGGCTAGGAAGTCAAGGGAGTCGGAGAGGGTGGTGTTGAGCATGACAGCATAGTCGTCGGGGGAAGAGGGGGGGGAGTCAGGGGGGAAAGCAGAGGATATGAGCTGGGAGAGCGTGAGGGGGTTGACTGACTTGATATTGCGGTAGGTGATGGTGCGTTTTTTGGGGTTGTGGGGCGAGGGTAGGGGGGCGGAGAAAAGGATGCAGAGATGATCAGAGAGTGGGAAGGGGAGGGGGTGGGGCTTAGATATGGGTAGGAGAGAGGAACAGACTAAGTCCAGAGTGTGGCCTTTGGTATGGGTGGGGAAGTCAATATGTTGGGTGAGATGGAAGCAGTCCAGGAGAGAGAGGAAGTCGGATGTCAGTGGGGCGTTGGGGCAGTCACTGTGGATGTTGAAGTCACCAGTGAGTAGGAGGCGGGCAGAGAGAGAGGATGCGATGGTGAGGAGTTCAGACAATTCAGTGAGGAAAGAGGGGTGGGGCTTTGGGGGACGATAGATCAGGATAGCGGTGATAGAGTTGGGGAGGGAGAAGGCGAGGTATTCAAATGATGAGATGGATGGAAGGTTGAGGTTCAGTTCAGTGATGGATGTAGATTTTTTATGAATAACAGCAAGACCTCCCCCACGCCCGGAGAGGCGGGGTTTGGCAGTGTAAGTGTAGTTGGAGGGAGTGGCTTGGTTGAGAGCATAGAAGTCCAGGGGCTGTTGCCATGTTTCACAGATATATATATATATATATATATTACACAATAAATTGTTTTTTTCTTTCTTCAATATACACATATATATCAAATTGTTCTTTTTTCAATATGCACATATATAAACATAGAAACAGCAAAATATGGCATTTTACAAACTTCCTTTTTTTTTTTTTTTTTATACACCAATACTAACAATAATAATAATAATACAATCTAACTAGGAAGGAGAGGTTGCCAGCACATCACTTCTGCTTTGGCGTTTGTGTACGCGCTGACTATAAGTTCAGTTTATCAGCCCCGTCAGGTTCCATATTGTTCACCTGTTTCAGTTTGTGAGCGCTGGGGGCCACACACAGAGGGTGTAGACGTTTCAGTTTGTGAGCGCTGGGGGCCACACACAGAGGGTCTAGACGTTTCAGTTTGTGAGCGCTGGGGGCCACACACAGAGGGTGTAGATGTTTCAGTTTGTGAGCGCTGGGGGCCACACACAGAGGGTGTAGACGTTTCAGTTTGTGAGCGCTGGGGGCCACACACAGAGGGTGTAGACGTTTCAGTTTGTGAGCGCTGGGGGCCACACACAGAGGGTCTAGATGTTTCAGTTTGTGAGCGCTGGGGGCCACACACAGAGGGTCTAGATGTTTCAGTTTGTGAGCGTTGGGGGCCACACACAGAGGGTCTAGATGTTTCAGTTTGTGAGCGCTGGGGGCCACACACAGAGGATGTAGACGTTTCAGTTTGTGAGCGCTGGGGGCCACACACAGAGGGTGTAGACGTTTCAGTTTGTGAGCGCTGGGGGCCACACACAGAGGGTGTAGATGTTTCAGTTTGTGAGCGCTGGGGGCCACACACAGAGGGTGTAGACGTTTCAGTTTGTGAGCGCTGGGGGCCACACACAGAGGGTCTAGATGTTTCAGTTTGTGAGCGCTGGGGGCCACACACAGAGGGTGTAGACGTTTCAGTTTGTGAGCGCTGGGGGCCACACACAGAGGGTGTAGACGTTTCAGTTTGTGAGCGCTGGGGGCCACACACAGAGGGTGTAGATGTTTCAGTTTGTGAGCGCTGGGGGCCACACACAGAGGGTGTAGACGTTTCAGTTTGTGAGCGCTGGGGGCCACACACAGAGGGTGTAGACGTTTCAGTTTGTGAGCGCTGGGGGCCACACACAGAGGGTCTAGATGTTACAGTTTGTGAGCGCTGGGGGCCACACACGGAGGGTGTAGATGTTTCAGTTTGTGAGCGCTGGGGGCCACACACGGAGGGTGTAAATGTTTCAGTTTGTGAGCGCTGGGGGCCACACACGGAGGGTGTAGATGTTTCAGTTTGTGAGCGCTGGGGGCCACACACGGAGGGTGTAGACGTTTCAGTTTGTGAGCGCTGGGGGCCACACACAGAGGGTCTAGATGTTTCAGTTTGTGAGCGCTGGGGGCCACACATAGAGGGTGTAGATGTTTCAGTTTGTGAGCGCTGGGGGCCACACACAGAGGGTGTAGACGTTTCAGTTTGTGAGCGCTGGGGGCCACACACAGAGGGTGTAGACGTTTCAGTTTGTGAGCACTGGGGGCCACACACAGAGGGTGTAGATGTTTCAGTTTGTGAGCGCTGGGGGCCACACACAGAGGGTGTAGACGTTTCAGTTTGTGAGAGCTGGGGGCCACACACAGAGGGTGTAGATGTTTCAGTTTGTGAGCGCTGGGGGCCACACACAGAGGGTGTAGATGTTTCAGTTTGTGAGCGCTGGGGGCCACACACGGAGGGTGTAGATGTTTCAGTTTGTGAGCGCTGGGGGCCACACACGGAGGGTGTAGACGTTTCAGTTTGTGAGCGCTGGGGGCCACACACAGAGGGTGTAGATGTTTCAGTTTGTGAGCGCTGGGGGCCACACACAGAGGGTCTAGATGTTTCAGTTTGTGAGCGCTGGGGGCCACACACAGAGGGTGTAGATGTGTAAATGTTTCAGTTTGTGAGCGCTGGGGGCCACACACAGAGGGTGTAGATGTTTCAGTTTGTGAGCGCTGGGGGCCACACACAAAGGGTGTAGACGTTTCAGTTTGTGAGCGCTGGGGGCCACACACAGAGGGTGTAGATGTTTCAGTTTGTGAGCGCTGGGGGCCACACACAGAGGGTGTATATGTTTCAGTTTGTGAGCGCTGGGGGCCACACACAGAGGGTCTAGATGTTTCAGTTTGTGAGCGCTGGGGGCCACACACAGAGGGTCTAGATGTTTCAGTTTGTGAGCGCTGGGGGCCACACACAGAGGGTCTAGATGTTTCAGTTTGTGAGCGCTGGGGGCCACACACAGAGGGTCTAGATGTTTCAGTTTGTGAGCGCTGGGGGCCACACACAGAGGGTCTAGATGTTTCAGTTTGTGAGCGCTGGGGGCCACACACAGAGGGTGTAGATGTTTCAGTTTGTGAGCGCTGGGGGCCACACACAGAGGGTGTAGATGTTTCAGTTTGTGAGCGCTGGGGGCCACACACAGAGGGTGTAGATGTTTCAGTTTGTGAGCGCTGGGGGCCACACACAGAGGGTGTATATGTTTCAGTTTGTGAGCGCTGGGGGCCACACACAGAGGGTCTAGATGTTTCAGTTTGTGAGCGCTGGGGGCCACACACAGAGGGTGTAGATGTTTCAGTTTGTGAGCGCTGGGGGCCACACACAGAGGGTGTAGATGTTTCAGTTTGTGAGCGCTGGGGGCCACACACAGAGGGTGTAGATGTTTCAGTTTGTGAGCGCTGGGGGCCACACACAGAGGGTGTAGATGTTTCAGTTTGTGAGCGCTGGGGGCCACACACAGAGGTTGTAAATGTTTCAGTTTGTGAGCGCAGGGGGCCACACACAGAGGATGTAGATGTTTCAGTTTGTGAGCGCTGGGGGCCACACACAAAGGGTGTAGACGTTTCAGTTTGTGAGCGCTGGGGGCCACACACAGAGGGTGTAGACGTTTCAGTTTGTGAGCGCTGGGGGCCACACACAGAGGGTGTAGACGTTTCAGTTTGTGAGCGTTGGGGGCCACACACAGAGGGTGTAGATGTTTCAGTTTGTGAGCGCTGGGGGCCACACACAGAGGGTGTAGATGTTTCAGTTTGTGAGCGCTGGGGGCCACACACGGAGGGTGTAGACGTTTCAGTTTGTGAGCGCTGGGGGCCACACACAGAGGGTCTAGATGTTTCAGTTTGTGAGCGCTGGGGGCCACACACAGAGGGTGTAGATGTTTCAGTTTGTGAGCGCTGGGGGCCACACACAGAGGGTGTAGATGTTTCAGTTTGTGAGCGTTGGGGGCCACACACAGAGGGTGTAGATGTTTCAGTTTGTGAGCGCTGGGGGCCACACACGGAGGGTGTAGATGTTTCAGTTTGTGAGCGCTGGGGGCCACACACGGAGGGTGTAGACGTTTCAGTTTGTGAGCGCTGGGGGCCACACACAGAGGGTCTAGATGTTTCAGTTTGTGAGCGCTGGGGGCCACACACAGAGGGTGTAGATGTTTCAGTTTGTGAGCGCTGTGGGCCACACACAGAGGGTGTAGATGTTTCAGTTTGTGAGCGCTGGGGGCCACACACAGAGGGTGTAGATGTTTCAGTTTGTGAGCGCTGGGGGCCACACACACAGGGTCTAGACGGCAGCTCTGGAAGGGAAGCACACTGCTGCTCCTTGGCTGCTGGTGTTCTCTCCGGTGGTTCACACCAGGGCTCTTCATCAGGTGCGATGTGACGTGACCGGTTTGCAGTTGCGGTGCTGGTACGGAGATGTTGGCTGGTACGACGAAACAACTTGCCTCCACGGTCTACGATGTAGGAGCGTGGAGCACTGTGTGGCTGAACGACGACTGCCGGGGACCATTTCTGGCTGCCAGGATGTGGAGCCATCCTGACCTCATCTCCAGGTTGTAGATCTGGACGGGGGCGTGCTGCTCTCCTGTCGTGGTAGAGTTTCTGGGTGCACTTTGTCTTGTCCAGTAGATGTTTTGTTTTGCAGGAATCATAGTTCAGCTGAATTGAGCTTTCAGCGCTTTGATGGTCGTGCGGCAGCGCTGATCTTTCAGCTGGTCAGCTTCAATATATTTTGAATAATAGTCCACTAGTGCCACGTACTGCTTTTCCTCAAACTCAAACAAATCCGAAGCTACAACTTCAAATGGTAACTCGGGCGTTTCAGTGGCATTAGCGGTTGCTTTGGGAGTTTGTTTTGAACTTCAGCACATTTGGAGCAGTTTCTGATCATGCTCTCAATCTCTGCACTCATTCCTGGCCAATATAACACTTCACTGTGCATTTCACCCTAAATGGGACTGATGTATCAGGCCTAACATGTGTTTCTGCATGGTGGGGGGGACAACAATATGCATACCTTTGTACACAATGCTATCTGTAACAGCCAGTTGACTTCTTGAGTCCCAGTAGGGCTGCACAGGGATGGGCACATCTCTTCTGTTGTCCGGCCTTGTTGAAGGATCTGTTGGAGAAGACTCAGTTAATTTTTAGTAAGTGTTTGCAGCTCAGCATATTTCTCGTTGCTCACAGACAGAAAGCTGATCATGGAGACACACTCTAAGGAGCCTGCCTCTGGCGTTTTGTCGGACAGTTGTGCTCGTGACAGCGTGTCTGGTAGCTCCATGTCTGGTAGCTCCATGTCTGGTAGCTCCATGTCTTTGCCTCTCCTGTATTTAACTGTGATGTCATACCACTGGAGCCGCAACCTCATTCTTTGTAGACGCATTGGGGTCGACAGCAGCGTTTTTTTTTATAAATGTCCTCAAGTGGTTTGTGGTCGTTGAATACTGTGACATGTTTCCCAAAGATGTAGTGGTGGAACTTAGTGCAGGCATGAACGATGGAGAGCATTCCCTTCTCAATCTGCGCGTAGGGCGTCTCTGCATCAGTCATTGATCTTGATGAGAAGGTCGTCCTGAACCAGCACAGCTCCCAGTCCAGTGCTGCTTGCGTCACAGTAAATCTCCACAGGTTTTGACACATCATAGAACTTAAGTACAGGGTGATGTGTACAAACATCCTTGAGCTTATCAAACGCTTGCTGCTGTTGCCATGCAAACTCCACATCACTCTTGGTGAGTTGCCTCAGTGGCGCGTCGATTTCGCTGAGGTTTGGAATAAACTTTGACAGGTATGTCACAAATCCCAGGAAACGTCGGACACCTTCCTTGTCTGTAGAAGGTGGCATGCACCTAACAGCCTTAGTTTTAGCTGTGTCAGGTTTCAGTCCATCAGCTGTTATCAAATGTCCCAAATAAGGCACAGGTGACTTTCGAATGTGGCACTTATTAAAGTTCAGTCTCAAATTGTAGCTTGTGGCTCTCTCCACAACCTTCTTCAGTGACTGTTGTGGATATTGATCAAATTATTGTCATGTCTGTGTCCTATTTATCATGAGTCAAGACGATCTTGCTGCATATGGGTCACAATGAACTATTCTGTGTATTTTAACTATTCTGTGTATTTTCTGATAAAGCCTCTTGTGTAGAGGCTTTATCAGCACAGAAGAAATACAAGTTCAGGACCTCAGAGTGCCGTGCATCTCCATCTTGAAGCCTCTAATCACTTGTTTGAAGACGGTGAGGTGAAGGTTTTAAGCAGGAGAAAAGATGGTTTGAAAGAGGAGTCAAGGAAGCTATTTTTGTTAAAAAAGAAAGACCTTCTTTAAACAGAAATGGAGGGCTAAGGTTTAATCTTCCTGTTATTTATAATGGGTTACTGAACCCCTGGAAAGGTAGAGGACCAGGACATTTAGATGCTAATCAGGTACTCAGGGTGGTTGAGCCAGGGTCTCACAAAGACAAAGAGGTTTCTAATAGCCCATTAAGATTCTGAATAGGCTCGGTAGATACAAGGGGGGAATTTCTGTTGAAACAAACAACTCTTTCTACTTCAGGAAGGCTCCTCCCAATGGGCGGGTCTTACCACAGAACAGTATTAATATCGGAGTTCTCGATCTAAATTCTTTTATTGACAATGACTCTTGGATGAGAGTCGAAACGTCTACTTTTTCAAACTGAGTCCAGATGAAACAACTGAAGCTTTTTCTACTAAATGCTATGTCCTTAAATAAAAAAAAATAATTGGAATTTGGAGCGACTGGGTTGGATCTCAGACCCTTTCATTTGAACAGAATGTAGGAGGGACTGAATGGTTGGGCAACAAAATCACACGTTTAGAAGGAATTCTGTTCTTTTCTCATAAATGTCAAAGTGCCCATTATTCACAGGGAAAAACTGATTGATGGAGAAACTGTGGCAGCCATGAAGCAAACCACAATAACATTAAGTATGGCCATTTCTGTTTGGTCAGATATAGTAGGACATCATCTGCGTAGAAGGCAATTTTATGTTCAATTGAAACACCATGAATTGTTTCCAATCGTCTAATATATTGCGCCAATGGTTCCAAATACAAAGCAGACAAAAGGAGGGGAGACCAAGCACAGCCTTGTTTCACTCCTCTTTCCAAAGTCAGCGAGTCTGTCAAATGACCATTCATTTTTATTCTGTAAATCTTTTAATCATTAAATCATCTATTTTAAATGTGGTTAGCACTTTAAATAAATAAGGCCAGCTAACAGAGTAAAAAGCTTTTTCATCGTTCAGACATTTTATTACAGCTTTGTTTTGTTGTTTTTGTATTTGGTTCATAATGTGTAAAGATCATCTTATGTTATCTTGTGTTTGTTAATAAATCATGAGTTAAATTTGGGAGTATTTGTTCCATTTATTTTACGTAATTGAGGTGTATACAGTATATGATAGTCCATATTCAGAATTGAGAATGGGCTATATGAGGCGATCCTTCCCCTCTTTAAGTATCAAGGATATGATGACTTCCCTCTGACTCGGCAGGAAACCGTCACTCTCCGGTGTTCTTTAGTCTTTTGATTGCATTTTGACTCCACCTGCAGGGGGAGCACTGACTTCCTGACGGAGGCAGTGCGTGTGGCTGGACACAGGAGCTCCACAGGGCTGTGTACTTTCTCCCCTGCTCTTCTCCCTGCACACAAACTGCTGCACCTCCAGCCACGCCTCCTTAAAACTGATCAAGTTTGCGGACGACACCACCCTCATCACCATGACGACACCACCCTCATCACCATGACGACACCACCCTCAACACCATGACGACACCACCCTCATCACCATGACGACACCACCCTCATCGAGCTCATCTGGGACGGGGATGAGTCTGTTACAGGAGGTGGAGCTGCTGGTGCAGCAGTAAAAACCTGGAGTTCAACGCCCAGAAGACGGTGGAGATGATCGTGGACTTCAGGAGAGTCACAGCCCCCCAGCCCCCCCTCACCATCTCAGACCCCCCCATCTCCACTGAGGACTCCCTCCACTTCCTCTGCTCCACCATCACCAGGACCTCAAGTGGGAGGAGCCACCATCACCAGGACCTCAAGTGGGAGGAGCCACCATCACCAGGACCTCAAGTGGGAGGAGCCACCATCACCAGGACCTCAAGTGGGAGGAGCCACCATCACCAGGACCTCAAGTGGGAGGAGCCACCATCACCAGGACCTCAAGTGGGAGGAGCCACCATCAGCTCCTCATCAAGAAGCTCCAGCAGAGGATGTACTTCCTGCAGCAGCTGAGGAAAGACAAACTGATGATGGTGCAGTTCTACACGACCATCATCGAGTCCTCCATCACCTCCTCCATCACCTCCTCCATCACCTCCTCCATCACCTCCTCCATCACCGTGTGGTACACTGGAGCCACAGCCAGGGACAAACACAGACTAAAGCGCCCTCTGTTGAGAAGGTGATCGGCTGCAGACTTCATCTCTGCAGGACCTGTACGTCTCCAGGACTCTGGGACGTGAGGGTCCAATCACCCTTCTCACCCTGGACACGGACCATTTGAGCCACTCCCCTTAGGCAGGAGGTCACTCCCCTCAGACAGGAGGCCACTCCCCTCAAGCAGGAGGTCACTCCCCTCAGGCAGGAGGTCACTCCCCTCAGGCAGGAGGCCACTCCCCTCAAGCAGGAGGTCACTCCCCTCAGGCAGGAGGCCACTCCCCTCAAGCAGGAGGTCACTCCCCTCAGGCAGGAGGTCACTCCCCTCAAGCAGGAGGTCACTCCCCTCAGGCAGGAGGCCACTCCCCTCAGGCAGGAGGCCACTCCCCTCAAGCAGGAGGTCACTCCCCTCAAGCAGGAGGTCACTCCCCTCAGGCAGGAGGTCACTCCCCTCAGGCAGGAGGTCACTCCCCTCAGGCAGGAGGTCACTCCCCTCAGGCAGGAGGCCACTCCCCTCAGGCAGGAGGTCACTCCCCTCAGGCAGGAGGCCACTCCCCTCAGGCAGGAGGTCACTCCCCTCAGGCAGGAGGCCACAGCCCACCAGGACCAGAACCTCCCGTCATAAGAACAGTTTCTTTCCCTCTACAGTTGGACTCATGAACACTGCCTAAGCACCTTTCACTCACTGCACTGTTCACTTCTATTGCAGTACACAACTTTATATTTTATTTTATTATGTACATATCATGCCGTTTTTTGTATACAGTGTTCAATGTTTTGTTGTTTGTGTTGCTCTGAACCACCAGGACAAGTTCCTATGTTTGTGATTTTTTGTTCATCGACAAATGGCAATAAACCTTATTCTGATTCTGAACTTCAGAAGTTGTTTTTTCAGCACACAATTTTTTGTTTTTCTCTTCAGTCATGGCGGGTATATTGAGAATGTCCAAAAAAGATTGTATTTCTATTGCTTTGTTTCCTAATATTTTGATTGGATTCAAATAATAACTGTGTTAGGTCTTGTCTGGTTAAAATTACATTATCCTCTTACATTATTATGTCATATTTTTAATTTTTTTCTTTCTGCCCTTTGTTTTCTAAGCTTCCAAGCTAATCATTTTGAGAATTTCTTACCACTTTCATAATATCTTCGTTTGGTGAAGAGCATTTCTTAAAATTATTTCCTGCACACACAAAATGAAGCCAAAAATGTGCGTACGCATTTTTTCACGCAAGAAGTGTGATCTATAAAAAAACACTTGACGTGACAATGTGCAGACTGCGCAAATTGTGGGGAGAGGAAGGCAGAGGTGAAATAGTGCCACAAATGGCAGGAGGGTCAAATGGACCATTAACAAAAAAGTTTATTCAATAAAACTGACAATCTGACGCATAGGGCTCCACGTCCTTCCCCTCTTTACTTTGAATTGCCTTGGGTATGAAATGTGCTCTACAAATAAACTTGCCTTGCCTTTATTATATTAGGGATATGATGGCTTCTTTCCAGCTCGGAGGGGTCTGAGTTTTATAAGTGACCAGTGAAAAGTGTTTATTTTAGACTCTAAAAGAATTTATAGCTTTATAACACTCGGAGGTGAACCCACCAATTTCCGGAAATGTATTGCTCTTTAGTCTCTTGATTGCACCATATATTTGCAAAACTGTTATTTCAGCTCCTAATCTTTTATTTTGCTAGGCAAATTTAGGGTGTACAAAACAGAATTCATTTTATCCTGAGATTGTTTTTGTAAGATTCAAATGATGATTGAATTTGGTCTTGTTTTGGTAAGATTGCCGTTCTTTGCCGGCTTCATATTTTAATAATTGTTGTTTCAGCGTGTTGTTTTCTAAGATTCCAGGCTAATAATTTAGAACGTTTTGATCCAATCTCGTCCAAAAATCCAAAACAACATGCTCCCGTTAGACCTGAGAAGTGACCCACCTGAGCGCGGGCATCACAGTGCGGCCCTGAGAGAGCAGCTCTGGGTCTGTCCATTTATACTACTGGACAGCAGCCGCAGACAAGCGCCTGTGCTCGGTGAAGCAGCCCCAGCCTGCCCCGGAGCCTCGAGTACCGGAGCGCCCCCGTCACCTTCAACAGCCCCGGTCATGGCAGCGGACACCGAGCGAGTGGAGCCGGGGGAGAGCGAGGAGGAGGTGGAAGATGTGTACGAAGTGGAAAGGATCATAGACATGCGGGTGGAGGAGGTAGCTGCAGCCGCACACACTGCGCACCGCACCGGGGACTCGAACAACGAGAGACTACAAAACAAAACAAACTCTTCGCTTTGAATAAATATACACGGTAGAATTGACTGTCCAACGGATTTCGTAATAATTATTCTACATTCAAGTTTCATTCAAGCAGATTGTGTCCGCTTTGTGCCTGCATTTAAATGTAGCATTCTCTAAACTCACGTTTAGAATCTCCTTCCGGAGCCATGGCTAGAGCTAACATGGCTAGAGCTAACATGGCTAGAGCTAACATGGCTAGAGCTAACATGGCTAGAGCTAACATGGCTAGAGCTAACATGGCTAGAGCTAACATGGCTAGAGCTAACATGGCTAACGCTAACATGGCTAACGCTAACATGGCTAACGCTAACATAACTAGAGCTAACATGGCTAGAGCCAACATGGCCAAAGCTAACATGGCCAAAGCTAACATGGCCAAAGCTAACATGGCCAAAGCTAACATGGCCAAAGCTAACATGGCAGGCTGACTAAAGTACAATGAGAGGAACCACACGGGCGCTGGCTTTGTATTAACATTCTGTAAATGTGACAACAACCACGTGCTGTCGTGTAAATCCTCCCCGGGCCGAGTGCACGAGCTAATGCCACGTTGTCCGTGTCTTTTCCATCCGAGCCCTGGTCCTGTTGAGGCCAAGGACGCAGCCGGTCACGGGCTGCTCACGCCCGGGTGTAGATGCTCACGCCCGGGTGTAGATGCTCACGCCCAGGTGTAGATGCTCTCGCGCCCGGGTGTAGATGCTCACACCCGGGTGTAGATGCTCACGCCCGGGTGTAGATGCTCACGCCCGGGTGTAGCTGCCCACACGCCCGGGTGTAGCTGCCCACACGCCCGGGTGTAGATGCTCACGCCCGGGTGTAGCTGCCCACACGCCCGGGTGTAGATGCTCTCACGCCCGGGTGTAGATGCTCTCACGCCCGGGTGTAGATGCCCACACGCCCGGGTGTAGATGCTCTCGCGCCCGGGTGTAGATGCTCACGCCCGGGTGTAGATGCTCACGCCCGGTGTAGATGCTCACGCCCGGGTGTAGATGCCCACACGCCCGGGTGTAGATGCCCACACGCCCGGGTGTAGATGCTCTCACGCCCGGGTGTAGATGCTCTCACGCCCGGGTGTAGATGCCCACACGCCCGGGTGTAGATGCTCTCACGCCCGGGTGTAGATGCCCACACGCCCGGGTGTAGATGCTCTCACGCCCGGGTGTAGATGCTCTCACGCCCGGGTGTAGATGCTCACGCCCGGGTGTAGATGCTCACGCCCGGGTGTAGATGCTCTCACGCCCGGGTGTAGATGCTCACGCCCGGGTGTAGATGCTCTCACGCCCGGGTGTAGATGCTCTCACGCCCGGGTGTAGATGCTCACGCCCGGGTGTAGATGCTCTCACGCCCGGGTGTAGATGCCCACACGCCCGGGTGTAGATGCTCTCACGCCCGGGTGTAGATGCTCTCACGCCCGGGTGTAGATGCTCTCACGCCCGGGTGTAGATGCCCACACGCCCGGGTGTAGATGCCCACAGAAGCATCATAACCACAGAAGCATCATAAACGCCACATCGCTGCTATTGCACACGCGCCTCTTCATTTAATTAATATTGTAAAAGAATTCACAGGAAAACCGCTGTATTAGATGAGAAAAGCCACGATGTCTCTCATAATGAGCGTTCAAGCGGGTTAAAGGCAGATAATTTTGTGCAAACTATTCAGTGTAAGAACGACTGAAATGACCTTTGTATGAATCAGTGCTAAATGAGTAGGAATTAAATGGAGCTATTAATTTCCATTTTGCCAGTATAAATGCTTTGTAACTGGATCTTTTTCTGTTTTCTTTCCAATGATTAATTGATAGTAAAAGAAAATGTATTTTTTACAATGGTAATCGTTATCTGGGCTGTACAGGCTCTAAACATGTATGAAAAGATCTTTTATCAGACAGTGGCATTATTAAATCATCATGTCAAAGAAACTATTTCGGCTTTTGATTATGCATTTAAAAAGTACAATGTAGAATAGAAATAATCCTTTGACGTGTGTAAACAAACGAATGCTGACATAAGTCGTTAGTTTCAACCCTAAGCTCTCGTACATTTGACTGTTCATGGCAGCGATGGTGTGGTTCTTGTCATGTTTCAGGGGGAGGTGTTGTATCGAGTGCGTTGGAAGAACTACTCCTCAGATGACGACACGTGGGAACCCGAGGCCCACCTGGAGGACTGCAGGGAGGTCCTGCTTTTGTTTAAGAAGAACATTGCAGAAGCCAAGTCTAAGGGGGAAGCAGAGGCCAAAAAGAGTGTGGTACGTTGCCCAGCGGACACAATGACCACTACAGTGACACAGGTCATAGCCAGGTCATGCATAGACGGCACATAAAAAAATATTATTATTACAATGATGATGGAAAAAGACAACAGTTCTGTGGTCTTAGTTAGTCTGAGTGTTCTGTAAGAATTTACATTTTTCATTTGCAATCATTGAACTTTATGATGTTCATAAAACTGCTAAATGTTTTTAGCAATTGTAACAAACACAACTTTTTCATATATTGTGTGTATATCATGTGGCCAGTTAGAGGAAAAAATAAATGCAAAATGGTTTTAATGTAACCTGGTGATGTGCCTTGGTGGGTTGGGGTTAGACCAGGGGTGGGCAATTATTTTCCTCCGAGGGCCATATTCCAATCCAGGCAAGTAGCGGAGGGCCGGCCCGCGATCGTTGGTGTGAAAAAAAAACAATATTAAATATCTAATAAAATATCACTTTTCTGTCAAATATAGCCTATTATTTAATTCATTTCATGTAATCCCTATTAAGGATTAAAGTGCAGACAGATGCCTGAGGGTAAAAAAGATTAAAAAACAAAACACCCTTGGGGTGTTTCTTGTCTCAGTGTCAAATGCTTATCCATAATAGAAAACAAACTTGTAGCATAAATGACAGTATTTGTATTCTAACATTGTTCCTCTTAAAAACCGTATCTGGAGTACTAATACTAGTATTGTTACTACTGTTGAAGCCCGACCCCTGGACTACTGTTGAAGCCCGACCCCTGGACTACTGTTGAAGCCTAACCCCTGGACTACTGTTGAAGCCCCGACCCCTGGCGGTCACTCAGAGTCAAAAAATAGCAAAATTTTTATCTTTTTTTGCCTTCAAAGTTAAAAAAAAAGAATTTGCCTACCGTCAGACCCACTAGTTGTTGGCTCGGGTTACAGCAAACAGACAATTTATTTTGGGGCAGCCCTAGACACATTTATTTTTAGAGCACTATTCATACGCAAGGCAAATCAGCAGGATAATATTATTTGTCTTTTAAAGTACACGTAAATCTGATCCTGTGAATTGCATCTCTAAAGCTTTCTTCTCGGTTGCCTTTTAGAAAGTGCTTCCTGTTAAGAGTGACCTGTTTGACGCAGACTCTGACAGCGAAAGTGACAAAGACCATCCGACTGACCTCCCAGTGAAGAAAAAGAAGAAGAAACATGTGGAAGAACTGCCTCCGAAAGAGAGGAAGAAGAAGAAGAAAAAGAAGGAGCGTCACCAGGATGACTTTAGACCGCTGCCTGCCCCAGAGACTGATGAGGAGGATGCTATAGCCACCACTCCACCTTCTCCCAAAAAGAGGCTGGTAGAGTCCGATGAGGATGAGCAGGACCAAGCTCCAGCAAAGAAACACAAGAAGGACAAGGGCAAAGAGGCAAAAACTAAGCCCAAAGCCGAGGAAGCAAAGAAGAAGAAGGGTAAGAAAGAGGTAAAGATCGACACTTCAGATGATGACACTGCACCCATTGAGGAAGATATCAGCGAAGGCATGCCCGAGATGCCTGCTGACGAATCCAACACAGAAGCTCTCAAATCAGCCCAGCGCATCTACCTGGATGATAAGTTCAAAGAGAAGAAGGGCAAGTGGGAGGTGAAGCTGCAGGGTTTTAAAGAACTGATTCAGAAGAAGGAAAGTAAAAGGTCTGACGTCTCACCCAAAGAAAGCAGCCTCCAGAAGCTGAAGAACCTCACGTCTAAGGCCAAAGACGACCTCTCACTACACTCGTCAGACTCCAGTGACGGCTCCACAGCCCAAAGGAAGACCAAGAGCAAAGACAGGACTCCGACTGCCCTGGCCGCCTCGTCCGTCTCAGGTGCACCCAGCACAAAGCCCAAAGAGGAGAAGGCCAAGGAGGACAAGCCCAAAGAGGAAAAAGTCAAGGAGGACAGGGCCAAAGAGGACACTCTGGCACAAAAGGATGCTGCTGGTAGCACCAACCTATTTGAGAAGTTCCTGTTGAACTGTGAGGCCAAGGACCGAGCTCCGCGGAGACCTGCCCCCCACCAGCCACCCCCTGAGAAGAGCTCCAGCAAGCCCCTCAAGGTACCCTTCTTTGTACTGTATTTATATACAATGCAGTGCTTCATGTACAGTGAGTACAAAAGTATTTTAACACCCTGCGTTCTCCCACTTAGAACTTATGGAAGGGTCTGTAAGTTTCATCATAGGTACTTTTCCACTCTAAGAGACAGAATCTAAAAAAATACAGAAATCACATTGTATGATTTTTAAATAATTGCTGAAATGTTATTTCTAATTTTAAGTATTTCAATACCTGATAAAATCGGTGTTAATATTTGTTACAATTACAGAGGTCAGACATTTCCTGTAGTTCTTGACCAGGTTTGATTCTGGCCCACTCCTCCACACAGATCTTCTCTAGATCTGTCAGCTCCCTCCAAAGATTTTCTATTGGATTCAGGTTTGAGACTGGCCCCTCCAGAACCTTGAGATGCTTCTTACAGAGCCACTCCTTGGTTCTTCTGGCTGTTTGCTTCAGGTCATTGTCATGTTGACTCATCTTCAATGCTCTGACTGAAGGAAGGAGGTTGTTGACCAAAATCTCGCGATACATGGCCCCAGTCATTCTGTCCTTAATACAGAGCAGTCACCCTGTCCCCTGTTTCCACCCCCAAAGCCTGATGTTTCCTCCCCCAAAGCCTGATGTTACATGATACACCATGTAATAGTATGTTTAGGCTTATACACAGTGACATGTGGTGAGGTTCAGGGCGAGTGAGGCACCGCCCCTTTCAGAGTCAGATTTTCAAACGTGAATGAACCATAAGAGCTCCTTAAACAGTTCGTTCTGGACCAGAAAGAGGAGAAGCTGCAGGAGACTTCATTCATTGCTATACAGTCCCACTAGCTCCGCCCTCAGTCCCACCAGCTCCGCCCTCAGTCCCACTAGCTCCACCCTCAGTCCCACTAGCTCCACCCTCAGTCCCACTAGCTCCGCCCTCAGTCTCACAGTCAAAAAATCTTGCATTTTTTGAGGCTCTGCAGTTTTGTGTCATCAAAATGTCAGGACATTTCACAAAATGTTGTGCATCCACTAAAGTTTAAACCAAGGAAAGCTCGCTCACCAAAATGATCAAACCTGACTTTAATCTGACACTGATGTTATCAAAAATGTAAAGAACCATTGCCTCTGTTCATCTCTGACATAACTCATCCCAAAACAAACTAAACAGAGCGACATATAAGTTTAAAAACACACAGAAAAAAAACTCGGGACAAGCGGGAGTCGAACCCACGTTTTTAGAGATCTAGCGCCTCTCGCATCGCTCAGGAATATAGGACTGAGATCATTGGAATACTACAAATTATTTTTGGCAGTGTCTGGGCCTCAAAACTTTGACCATGGACACAATAAATTGATATATTTTGAGCACACTTTGGCTGCAGGGGAAAAGCCATTGCTATAAAATAAATAAATGTATTTTATTAGTAAATTCTTAATCAATGCATGCATAATTTGATTTTTATAGATGTTGCTATTATTATTTTAAAGGCGCAATGGACCATTTTTTTCAGCGATTTGAGAACGCAGGCGGAAGTGCTCATGCCACTCCCCCGTGTGGACTGATACAACGCACATGTGCGTTTGTTTATTAGCGCAACGGAGCGCATCACATCTCTCGTCTCCCGTAGATTTCCGTCTTTTATGAGTCAACTCGAACTGTCTATCTCCGTCTTCATTTTGTCCCGTCACTGAGGGAACTATAATTATGATAGATCAATGCGCTTAGACACGCGGAACCGTGCTGCTCTCGGGGGACGAGCCGCACGCGGCTGCAGGTGAGCGGTAGGTGCGTTTTATGATTGATACGTGGCAGGACTAATCGACAGTCCATGCCACGAGGAAATAAGACTCAGATTTGGGCCAAAAAAATCGTCCATTCGACCTTTAATAAACATTGTTATATGTTGCACCTTAACGCCGAAACAAGTTCCTATGTTTGTGAACTGTGTTCTCTGACAAAGGGAATAAACATTTTTCTGATTGTGTTGTACCTTCCTTAGATGTCTTTTTACCCCTTTTTATTTGCACTCTCTGCATCGTGTTTTGTGTTCCTTTTTTTGTTGTGTTTTATATCAATCTAAAAAATTAAAACTGATTTAGAAATGATTCTCATTTTGTTCTTGACATTATTCTCCAACTCTAGGTAATCGGGAAAATTGAGAAGCTGTCCAAGTCATCTAAAGAGTCTCCTGGGCAGAAGGGAGACCCTGAAAGGACTGAAAAGACCAAGCAGACAGAAGGTAGGTTTTGGCAGTGTGCACATGGGTAAAGTCGATCTATTTAACAGGCTCATTTAGTTCTACAAGAAGCCAAAAGCCTCACTTGGATGTTCTCTGCTGCAGCGGCCTCTAAAGCAGCCCAGAGTCATGGCTTTTGTCTGGACAGTGATGAGTTAGAGGGCGGGTTCAGCCCCAAAAGTCGAGCTGGAGACGAGGCACGGAGGGAGCGTCCAGATGACGGGCAGCGGCTGGGTTGGGACCGGTATAGCTCCTCCACCCGGCGGCGAGAGGACAGTGAGCCCAGACTCTTCATGGCCTGTGATGACCCACTGGAGAGCCAGGACCTGCCGGAGGCCAGTGACAGAGCAGGTACAGGGGCACACAGCTACCACACATCTGTGGCAACAATTAACTTACCACCATTCTTTAAGAGTGTAAAATGAGACTAATTGTTAGCATTGATTTTTGGGCTTTGTGCAGAAAAGACCCAAACCACTCTAAGTTTGGGAATGGATCTGAATCTTGACTGGATGACCCTGGAGGACTTCCAGAAGCATTTGAATGGAGATGATGAGGTTCTGAGTGGGCCTCCATTATCACCAAGTGAGTACCTGTAGTTCCCAGAGAGCTCTCGCGCTCTCGTTGTATATAAATCATATTATTTGTGTATATAATATATGATTATATATGAGAGAGAGGGCTATATAGAGTTGTAGATGGAGAGATGCACAGATACAAGATATATAGATATATAGAGTCTTCTTGCTGAGGGCCTGGGCAGAAACCAAGGCAACCAAATCAGCATTAGATTGGCAGCAGTTTTGTCAAAAAAGCAATAAATATGTCACTTCTGTTTGTAAAGCCAAAACATCTTACTACGTCAACTTTCACAGAATCACAGGGCAATTCTGCACAATTTTGGCCAAGGCAAGTTTATTTGTAGAGCACATTTCATACACAAGGCAATTCAAAGCTTCACAGCAGGAAAATGCATTCATATCACAAAGAAATTACAGAAACAGAAATGACAGTATGAAGTATTAAATGCACAGTATTAAATGCACAGTATTAAATGCACAGTATGTAGTATTAAATGCACAGTATGAAGTATTAAATGCACAGTATGAAGTATTAAATGCACAGTATGAAGTATTAAATGCACAGTATGAAGTATTAAATGCACAGTATGAAGTATTAAATGCACAGTATGTAGTATTAAATGCACAGTATGTAGTATTAAATGCACAGTATGTAGTATTAAATGCACAGTATGTAGTATTAAATGCACAGTATTAAATGCACAGTATGAAGTATTAAATGCACAGTATGAAGTATTAAATGCACAGTATGAAGTATTAAATGCACAGTATGTAGTATTAAATGCACAGTATGTAGTATTAAATGCACAGTATGAAGTATTAAATGCACAGTATGTAGTATTAAATGCACAGTATGTAGTATTAAATGCACAGTATGAAGTATTAAATGCACAGTATGAAGTATTAAATGCACAGTATGATGTATTAAATGCACAGTATGAAGTATTAAATGCACAGTATGAAGTATTAAATGCACAGTATGAAGTATTAAATGCACAGTATGTAGTATTAAATGCACAGTATGAAGTATTAAATGCACAGTATGAAGTATTAAATGCACAGTATGTAGTATTAAATGCACAGTATGAAGTATTAAATGCACAGTATGAAGTATTAAATGCACAGTATGTAGTATTAAATGCACAGTATGTAGTATTAAATGCACAGTATTAAATGCACAGTATGTAGTATTAAATGCACAGTATTAAATGCACAGTATGTAGTATTAAATGCACAGTATTAAATGCACAGTATAAAGTATTAAATATGTTGCTCTCATAGATCCAAAAAAGTCCACTGGAGCCAACACTCTCGAGCCTAAGTTACTTTTGTTATCAGATCCACTAATAGTAACTTGTTTAACTCATGTTTTTAATCTCACAATTCAAACTGAAAGTATCTCATTACTATGGAAAACTGCTTTTGTTCTTCCTTTGCACAAAGTAGGGCAGAAAAATGTTTTGAATAATTTCTGTCCAATCTCAAAACTATCCTGCTTAGCAAAAGCTTTCTTAACGAAATATTCCATTTTAAATAACTGGATTTACTATCACAGCTGCTTCCAAAGTTATAAACGATATTGCATTGGACAATCATGAAGAATGTGCTGCTGTTTCTGTTGATCTATCAAAAGCCTTTGATTCAGTGGATCACTGGATTCAGTGGATCACTGGATTCTCTTGGATCGTCTGGATGATATTGAAAATGGTTTGCAGATGACCTCACAAATAGAGCTCAAGCTGTTTCTGTTGATGCTTTCAATCTGAATGTTCTTACCTTAACCCTTCGGGCTCTTTTCTGCGCGCGTTGCATTTATTATAATAACTTTGTCGTCTTTTGTGATTAAAAAAGGAACTGGAAAAAACGTTAGCTTGTGCTAACCCGGATGTTCAGGATGCACACGAGTATGTAAACATTCAGTCACATGACAAATAGTCAAAGAGAACGAACGAGAGGAATAATGCTGTTTTTGAATAGTTTTGGAGAGTTTTAGTATTTCAAGTATTTTATTGTTGGTAGAATAGTTGTTGTGAAGCAAAATGAGGCGCACACTTCATGTTGATCAAGTATAGACCCGGTTTAGACCTGCTTTAGTCCTGCTTTAGACCTGGTTTAGTCCTGGTTTAGACCTGGTTTAGTCCTGCTTTAGTCCTGGTTTAGACCTGCTTTAGACCTGCTTTAGTCCTGCTTTAGTCCTGCTTTAGACCTGCTTTAGACCTGGTTTAGTCCTGCTGTAGACCTGGATTAGACCTGTTTTAGTCCTGCTGTAGACCTGGTTTAGACCTGCTTTAGACCTGGTTTAGACCTGGTTTAGTCCTGCTGTAGACCTGGATTAGACCTGTTTTAGTCCTGCTGTAGACCTGGTTTAGACCTGGTTTAGACCTGCTTTAGACCTGTTTTAGTCCTGGTTTAGACCTGGTTTAGACCTGCTTTAGACCTGGTTTAGTCCTGCTGTAGACCTGGATTAGACCTGCTTTAGTCCTGCTTTAGTCCTGCTTTAGACCTGTTTTAGTCCTGCTGTAGACCTGGATTAGACCTGCTTTAGTCCTGCTTTAGTCCTGCTTTAGACCTGTTTTAGTCCTGCTGTAGACCTGGATTAGACCTGCTTTAGTCCTGCTTTAGTCCTGCTTTAGACCTGTTTTAGTCCTGCTGTAGACCTGGATTAGACCTGCTTTAGTCCTGCTTTAGACCTGTTTTAGTCCTGCTGTAGACCTGGATTAGACCTGCTTTAGTCCTGCTTTAGTCCTGCTTTAGACCTGTTTTAGTCCTGCTGTAGACCTGGATTAGTCCTGCTTTAGTCCTGCTTTAGACCTGTTTTAGTCCTGCTGTAGACCTGGATTAGACCTGCTTTAGTCCTGCTTTAGACCTGTTTTAGTCCTGCTGTAGACCTGGATTAGACCTGCTTTAGTCCTGCTTTAGACCTGTTTTAGTCCTGCTGTAGACCTGGATTAGACCTGCTTTAGTCCTGCTTTAGACCTGTTTTAGTCCTGCTGTAGACCTGGATTAGACCTGCTTTAGTCCTGCTTTAGACCTGTTTTAGTCCTGCTGTAGACCTGGATTAGACCTGCTTTAGTCCATCTTTAGTCCTGCTTTAGACCTGTTTTAGTCCTGCTGTAGACCTGGATTAGTCCTGCTTTAGTCCTGCTTTAGACCTGTTTTAGTCCTGCTGTAGACCTGGATTAGACCTGCTTTAGTCCTGCTTTAGTCCTGCTTTAGACCTGTTTTAGTCCTGCTGTAGACCTGGATTAGACCTGGTTTAGAGTTCCTTCTGAACCTCACTCCATGGAAGTGCAAGGCCTGTGATATCATTTTGGACAGAAACTGTACAGCACAAATGGGGTTAGGGTAATAATAGAAGAAAAATGCCTGTGGATTTACCTACTTTTTATTGTAAATAGTAGTTTATTGCTTGTATATATCACATACATTATTATATAATATTGTATATATATAAATATACTTTTTTTATATTTGCACCTTGTGGTTCAGTTTGAACCTTTTTAAATGCTTGGTTGAGCATGTTTGAGGGTTTTACAATGAAAAAAACATAATTTTTCTAGACGGACTTTGTGTTTTCTGTGTGTGTTTAGGTTCAGTATGTTGAAATAGTATGTCAAAGTGAAAAACTAACTAACTGATCATATAGGTGAGGTTGAGCTGAAAAAAAATATACCCAACATTGGTCTGGTAGTATATCTATATGTAGTATATCAGGGCAAAATTGAAGGTACCCAAAAACGGCCAAAAAAGCTCCGGACCCCGAAGGGTTAATAAAGGAGTTCCCCAAGGCTCCGTCCTTGGACCACTGTTATTTACAATTTACATAAACTCAATTGGACATAATCTAAAACACAGCAGCATCCACATGCAGATAATGCAGTTCTGTGTGGGGAGGATTTTCACTCACACTTGAATTCAAATAAAACCAAATATATGCTGTTCTCCAAAAGACACTCTAGAGACCCTAAAATATATATATATATATCCTTACGCTTGATGGTAATATGATTGAACAAGTACTCTATTACAAATACTTGTATCTGGATTGATGACAAACTCTGCTTCAACAAACACACGATCTGAACTCCCAAAACTTCTATCTCAAGTAGCACATGTTTAAGTTGATGATCTGACTCTGCTTGTCACAGGTGAGCTGCGAGATGCTGTGAAGAGTGGAGATTACCTGGCTGTGAAACTTGCACTGAACTCAAAAGAGGACTACAATCTGGACCAAGAGGTAAGTTTTCTGCTGAGTCTCTGGTTTTTTGTGGGTCATCAGGTTGTGCTTTGAGACTTTTGAGACGTACACGGGTGTTTGGAGGCGGTGACAGGGGAACAACTGCCTGTATTACACTCAGTGAAAAGTGGATGAAGAAGTTGATGTACTGTTGTGTTCATTACTGTCTCATGCGGTCATATAGTGGTTTGTAGTATGAAGCTTCTCCTTCTGAAGTTGCCAATGAAAGACATTTCTTTTGGTGCAGGTTGAACTGTATTCTTAAAGAGTAGGAGGGACATGGGCCTCGTGCCCTCTGTGGTGTCTGTTCTGTAGCTCGCACCTTGGCTGCCCCAGAGTGTGTGTGACGGATGTTGGCTCAAGTTTACTTTGTAAGATGGTGTTGTTCAGCTCTTGCACATGCGCGCGTGTGTTCACAAACACACAAAAGCGCATGATGACAAATTATCTAGACAGTTTTTAACAGTAGCTCAAACAGAATTTCAACTGAAAACATTGTAGATTTTACGTTTGTAGATTCCTCGTCTTCTCAGCCTCGTCAGCATTGAAGCAGCCATTTCAGCAACACACAGAGGTAAGAAACAGCTCCTTCCAAAAACAGATTATTGGGTTAAAAAACTGAACATTCTAAACATTTATTAAATATAGATTTAGAAGATTTTTCATTGCATATAAATTTGACATCTGTTGATTATGACAGAGTGCAGTATTAATTCAAACATTGTTCTTTGCAGTGGAAAAAAAAAGAGGAAACTGACTCTTGACAAGAGGAAGCACCTTTTGAAGCAGGTACATACTGGACACCAGAGCTTTAATCTGACCGTGTTATACTGTACACATTAAAATACACTGAAGTTTAATTGTGGTCTGCTGTTCATATAAGAAAGCGACAATAACCTCTACAGTTATCTTAAGGAAGTGTGAAGATTGTCATATGCAATAAAAGCATTACTCCTGTGTAATGGGTCACGTGGTTTTTCAATTGTAGATTTGTGGTGTTCTTGATTGGAGATGTTGTCTGTATGAACTTTGAAATAGGGTGGGGCTTTGCCAAGGTGCTGTTGAATCACACAACATACAAAATAAGTGTTTTAAAGATGAGCGAAAATGTCAGTTGGCACCACTAGATGGAAAGTAATTGATGTACTTCTATTAACTAGTCTTCTACTCGTTCTTTTGCAGGGCCATGCAGTGGGTCTGAGGAACCGTCAGAGGCCCCACCGGGTCACAACGAGGTCTACTAGGTCCAAGACTGCAATAGCATCGATGGAACATTCTCATACTCGCAACACTCATGAGCTGTTAAGCAAACCCAGTCCAAGAAGCAAAAGCCTTGCGAGCAGCGCCGGAGTGAAAGATGCAGACCATGCACGGGACAAAAAGAGGGTCAACAAACAACCATCACCCAAATGTAATACAGCAGTTTCATCAGCAACTCGCACAGGTCTACGATCTGCTGCTACGGATGTGGCCTGTGCTTTACACGTTCCAAAAGCTTCCAAAATTAGACTTGCAATTGGGCAAATCCACAATAAAAGAGATGAAGAAAAGGTTCCCAAAAAACGAGAAGGGGACAGCAAGCCAAAGAAACAGACCAACAACGAAACCAGCTCTACATTTGATAATAAACAGGAATTACGGGAGCATGAGCAGTTGATCAAGACTGAGAATGACTGTGTCCTTAGTTCGACGTCCCCACAGTTTCTCTCAGAAGAGTGTGAGGAGATCATCCACATCATGACACAAGATCACATCACAAGGCACATCCAGAAGGACACGTTCATCTGCAAATACGGCAAGGCCCTATCCGCCAAACACAACCATGACAAGTCTCAGTTTCCATATATAGCACAAACGATGCGTGAACTCGGCAGGTTTGTTCTAGCTGTGAATGAACTGGATGGCAGTGTGCAGTTTTTACAGGATATCTTACTCCCGACCAAGTTTGAATTGGCTGTTGAAGGTGCTAAAAAAGCTATTGGTTTTGACCCATCTTCTAGCACATGTAAAAGCTCTTCACTGGTCTCACAAATGGGATCTTCTTTAAAAAGAGCTGCTGAAGTGGCTCTTAACGGAAATCAGATGGAGGACTATGACTCTGAATTAAAAACGTTCATTGACCTCCTAGAAGCAAAATGGAACACATCCTTTTCTCCCTGCGTTCTGGCACCAGTGAAGGAGGAACCTCAGAAGATGAACACGTCCACTGTGACTCCAGACTTGGCTAAACTCTACCAATTCATCTCACAAGAGGAGGAAGACGCAAGGAAGGACATTCTGCAGAGTCCCACCCTGTCAACATGGAAGAAACTGAGTGAAGCCACGTTAGCCGATGTGTGCCTCTTCAACCGAATCCGTGTGGGAAATATTGGCCGGCTGCTCTTGGAAACTTATACTTGCAGAAGGAGCACAGGAGCGTTTTTTCCCTCTGCTGATCAAATACGGAAAAGTACCAAGTTAGAACTAGAACTGAATGAGCAGTTGACCAGTCTGGAGCTAGAAGGACAGTTTGGAAGGAGCATGCTCGTCGTGCTGACCCAGCGGATGGTGTCATTAATAGACCTGCTCATTGAGCATCGAGATCAAGTGGGCGTGTCGCAGAGTAACCTGTACTTGTTTGCACGCACTGAAGGCCCTTCATTTATCAGAGGACTGGACTGTCTCCGGAGGGCAGCCATAGAGTGTGGTGTGTTGAACCCAGAAGCACTTCTCTGCCCCTCTTTGAGACAGCAGATCGCAAGCAGCTGGCAGCTCCTCAGTCTGTGTGAGAGTGACCTGGACACAGTGTCTAAACTGATGGAAAGAGGCAGCCAGGAGTGTAGCCAATTATCACAAAATACAACACTGTTTGAGACGGTGAGCAAGCAGCTGCTACAGATGAACCGAATCCTGCCCACAAGCACCACAGGTTCTCCAAAAGACGGTGAGAACTTGTTTGCATGTTATGTTGAGTCTAGTCATCAGTACAAGAATCGATCAATAACTCTAGAACAAGCTCTGATCTCAGCTGTCGACACATAGAAATATTCTGAAAATAATATACAGCAAGAATATTCATACTTTGTTTTTGTCTTTTTAGGAGCCCAGTCCAAATGTCCTGTGAAGAGAAGACCTTGGAGCGAGCAGGAGCAGGCAGCCGTGAGGCGCTTTCTGTCCGAGTTCATCACTAAAATGAAGGTTCCTGGCAAAAAAGAATGTAATGCGTGTTTGGCAGCTGAGCCGGACCTTTGCAGAAGGTCTTGGACTGACATCAAAAACTTTGTTCACAATACTCTCCAAACACTAAAGCGGAGGCAAAACCAGCCGGAGAAACCCAAGCCTGAAAGAACTACAGTCAAGCCAAAGAGACTCAAAGCTGTGACCCAAAGTTCCAGGAAACATTCTGAAATGAATAATAACATTTACACTAATTTAATCACCAATCTGGAAGACTCTCCAACACCACCATCACATTCACATGTGACCGAACAGTTTCCCGTGGATCTGTCGTCTGTGTATGTGTCCTTTTGCTCTGCGAGCTCAGACATGGGCTATTCCAACCCCACATGTAGCTTTTCATCACCCAAGGTTTTAGATACACAAGTTGTTCCGACATACACTCAGCTGGGCACAATAAACACTGTAATGCAACCTGCATACTCTCCTGAGAGCAGATATCTGACCTCTATGTCCCCCTCAAACCCGCACGATCCGTCCAGTGTAGCCTTTCCTTTTGTGGACCTTCCTCTGGACACAGAGCTGCCTGAAGCTCCTGCATTCACCTCACTCAACTGTCCCTCCACATCGATGCTTCCAACCTACACAACACTAAGCACAGCCATTTTCCCACCATACTCTCCAATGAATGACAGAAATGATTTTGAACCACTTGATCATTCAAGCTCTTATTATACCTCTAGTTCCTTAACACCCATCACTTGCTCGCAGGTTGTCCCAGCTGAAGAGGGCATGTTTGCTTCATCTGAACGTTTAAGCTCTCTAGTTTATTCGCAGCACTCCAGTGACAAAAAAAGAGGCAAAATGCTATCACCTGAGGAGGAGCAGGACTCAATGAGGAGGCAACTTGGAGACTTTGAACTTGTCAAAGTGCCTTCTGAGCCTGTGTTGAACAGGTTCTCTCTCCAGCCAGAACAGAGGAGAGCTGAGCTGGAGCCGTGCATACAGACTCTACGCAATGAGTGGGATCCCCCCGTCTACCTGTCTCTGTAAATTGCACTTTTAACAGTCAAACTGTTATTTCAAGTATTACCATAGAAATGCAATGCCAGTAATTGTTAAGAGGGCGAACTGAAGTATTTGATGATATTTAACTGTGACAAATGAACTGTGCTTCCATAAAGTCTCATTTTAAACATTTAAATGACTACAGTATGGACATTTCAGACCGCACTCCTCAATACACATTTCAGAAAACCCAGCGACCTCTCTTTGCCAGGACCATGGCATCTCGGTGCAGTCGTGAGTAGAGCTGTAGTGTCCCGCTGTAGTGTCCCGCTGTAGCCGCCCTGTAGCCCAGTCATTTCTAGAAGCTAGTTGTCTTTCTTCCCAGGAACTTAAAAATGAACTGTATTTCTACTTTTTATGCTGTGGTTTGTGTGTACTTCACTGTTTATCAAAATTTAAGTAAAGTCATTATTAAAACTACAATTGAATATACTGATTTGTTTTCATATTTAAAGTAATCAGTAGGAATAAATGGGTAACAAGATATTAAGTAAACGAGGTAAAACGCATTTTAAATATTTGGTAAATTCCTAACTACTTTTTAACATGCACTGCTTTTCCATTTTCAACACTATTGTGAATTTAATGCATTGTTTACCATTGTCAATATTATGCATTTATGCAATGTTGTATGATATTGTTCTGGTATTGACTATATTTAACCTTTCAGTACAATTTATGCAGTAACATCTAGCTGATTTCCAGCTAAAGTCTGCTCTCAGTGCCGTTTCAGTCTTGTTCAGTTGTGTCTGCTCTCAGTGCCGTTTCAGTCTGGTTCAGTTGTGTCTGCTCTCAGTGCTGTTTCAGTCTGGTTCAGTTGTGTCTGCTCTCAGTGCTGTTTCAGTCTGGTTCAGTTGTGTCTGCTTTCAGTGCTGTTTCAGTCTGGTTCAGTTGTGTCTGCTCTCAGTGCTGTTTCAGTCTGGTTCAGTTGTGTCTGCTCTCAGTGCTGTTTCAGTCTGGTTCAGTTGTGTCTGCTCTCAGTGCTGTTTCAGTCTGGTTCAGTTGTGTCTGCTCTCAGTGCTGTTTCAGTCTGGTTCAGTTGTGTCTGCTCTCAGTGCTGTTTCAGTCTGGTTCAGTTGTGTCTGCTCTCAGTGCTGTTTCAGTCTTGTTCAATTGTGTCTGCTCTCAGTGCTGTTTCAGTCTTGTTCAGTTGTGTCTGCTCTCAGTGCTGTTTCAGTCTGGTTCAGTTGTGTCTGCTCTCAGTGCTGTTTCAGTCTGGTTCAGTTGTGTCTGCTCTCAGTGCCGTTTCAGTCTGGTTCAGTTGTGTCTGCTCTCAGTGCCGTTTCAGTCTGGTTCAGTTGTGTCTGCTCTCAGTGCTGTTTCAGTCTGGTTCAGTTGTGTTGCTCTGTGCTGTTTCAGTCTTGTTCAGTTGTGTCTGCTCTCAGTGCTGTTTCAGTCTGGTTCAGTTGTGTCTGCTCTCAGTGCTGTTTCAGTCTTGTTCAGTTGTGTCTGCTCTGTGCTGTTTCAGTCTGGTTCAGTTGTGTCTGCTCTCGGTGCTGTTTCAGTCAGGTTCTGTCCTTTTGTCTGTTCTTGACTATAGACGTCAAACAACTCCGAGTATAAGAATGGAGCCACAGGTAAGTGCTGTTTGTTTGGATCATGTTGTCATGCTGATGTTGGAGCAGAGTTGATAGAACCATGTTTCTTTATTTTCGTTTGAATAGGCCAATTCACCTTTTAAATGTCTGCCATAGTAGCTGCGTTCCCACTTTTAGTCTGGGTCCGCCCCGGATCAGTTTGCTCCAACTTGTTCCCACTAGTGAAATTTACAGATTAGAGCAGCTCCACTCGCCCCGGCCGAGAAGGGAGATCGGAGAAGGGAGATTGGCCCCGGTTTTGCTCCGGAACAAGTGGGAAAAGCCAGGAGCCAGACCGGCAATTGATTTGTTACATTCTTCCCCTGCCCAGTAATCTCCTGACCCCAGCACAGAGGCTGACCCCAGCACAGAGGCTGACCCCAGCACAGAGGCTGACCCCAGCACAGAGGCTGACCCCAGCACAGAGGCTGACCCCAGCACAGAGGCTGACCGCAGCACAGAGGCTGACCGCAGCACAGAGGCTGACCGCAGCACAGAGGCTGACCGCAGCACAGAGGCTGACCGCAGCACAGAGGCTGAGCAGGCATATGACTCGTTTGCAACACCATTTTATATCGTTTCATGAACCAGGATGCAGAAAGCATACGGACCAGCGGCGGCAGACAAACGCGCGCCCCGAAAACACCAACACACTTCCGGGCTACCCACATTGCCCCCCTCTCTTAAAGGGCCAGCCAGGCTGGTAACATGAGTGTCCGTTAGGCAGTGGAGTGTAATTGCCGAATCGGCCCCAGTCTCAAGTGGGAACATGATGTCAATTGATCCGGTCTAAAGATGGCCGCCAACTGAGCCGGATCAGTTTAGTCCGGACTAAGTGGAAGTGAACATAAAGATGACATGATTCTGACGGCGTTCCCACTTGACCAGTTTAGTCCGGACTAAATTGGTCAAGTGGGAACGCCGTCAGAATCATGTCATCTTTATGTTCACTTCCATTATTCTTTCAAATCCTTAAGCTACCACCAGTAATACTACCACCCTCCACATAAACTAGTCTCATTTCTCAGGCACCACCATACAGCGTAAACTGGAAAGGTTTAAGGTCGATGTGTTGATGTGTTGTAGAACTGCAACTCCTGAAACCAAGTACAAACAACCCACCTGTAATTTAATAAATGCAAGATATACAAGGCCACACCTCCATGGAGACGAGCAAGTGGCAGACCCTCCACCAGAAAAGTTTCATTGTGCACCTTTTTAAAGCCATGTCAAGAGTGAAATGAATGGAAGGTGACTGACGTTGCTGGCGTCTTGACGGTGTGTGGTGGTGTGTGTTCTGGCAGGATGGCAGTGGCATGTCTCTGAGCATGCTGGCTGCAGCGGGCGGGCAGGACGACATCCTGAGGCTGCTCATAAGGAAAGGAGTGAGAGTGAACAGGCGCCAGAAAAACGGTACCACAGCGCTCATGCACGCTGCGGAGAAGGTACTTGCACTCCTCACTGTACACAGCAAACATGTCTCTGGTCTGTAGCATGTAGACACGCCCTTGTTTACAGTTGTTGGGTAACGATTATAGATTCATATTACATCGGCCAGACCAGAGAAGGCCTCAAACCCATGCGCCACGCTCTCCACCACTGAGCAGCACGGTGGCAGGGTCGTCTAACCCTGCCATCGTCACATAGGACAGTGTTTGTCACCTTAACCTCTCTGCTCATCTGACCGTTTCTTTGTTCCTTGTAGAATTTCCTGACCACAGTCGCCATCTTGCTGGAGGCCGGGGCTTATGTGAACGCTCAGACATTAGGAGGAGAGACGGCGCTCATGAAGGTTTGTTCTGTCTGACAACCCCTTTGCCTGACCAGCCGTTCCCAACACGTTTTGGCAAACTACTTATCAAGACTGTGTGTGGTTCTGGGGCTCGACCGCTGCGGTTCAATTTCTAGGGCGGAGTTTAGAGCAGAGACAGAACCAATCACATAAACCCAGAATTGACGCAAAAATGTGACACGCTTAACCGGATATTACGTAGCCCATGTCAACAAGGCGTGTTCCACGTTCTCCGTCCTGAACGCAGAAAATGTCTCCTGAATCGAGATGACGCCCTTCGTATAACCGCATCTAACACACGTTCATCACGGCGAGTATGAGCCGGGTCACGAGCCGGGTCCTCCATCTTGAATGTTTTGGATCGGGGGTGAAGAGCTACTTCCGTATCTCGGTGTGACGCGTTAAAACCTCCGCCTGGGATTGGTCGGTAAATGGATGACCGACGACTTCATTGGCTCTGATTCGGGTTCCAGACCCTTACGCATTCGAACAGAATGTGGGCGGGGCTGGCAAGGTAAATATGAGTGTAGACATTTCCCACCTGTTGTGTCGCGCACACCTATTGTGATGGAAAAAAAGACGTTAGAAAGTTTGTAATGGGTGTTTGTAGATCATTATGTACAGGCAGGTGTGATTTTGAATGACACCAGCATTGCAAAGCTACATCTTACAGTAAGTCCATTGGTCAGTTCTCAACCCACTATTCTTCTTCAGGCCTGTAAGAGGGGAAACATGGATGTGGTGCGCCTCCTGCTGGAATATGGAGCAGACTGCAACATCATGTCCAAGCACGGGAAAAACACGGCCATGTACTTCGCCAAACTTGGCAACAACCTGATGGTGTGTGACCTCATCAAGGATCACAGCAGCATGTCAGTACTTTTCTATTCTATATCACCGTGGGCTGCAATTCTAGGATTTAGTTTAAATCCAGGAGTATTTGAGATCAAACCGAATATGACCTGTACTCAAAACTCCAAGAATCTATTTTTCAGATCATGTTTATTGAAATAAGAAGACAGGAGACATTCTATTACCCCGTCCTATTCTATCTCTGTTTTTATGAAGAGTTTTCAATAGTTTGACATTTTGAATTAAAGGCGTAATGGACGATTTTTTGGCCCAAATCTGAGTCTCATTTCCTCGTGTTGTGATTAGTCGTGCCGATTAGTCCTGCCACGTATCAATCATAGGAGGCACCTACTGCTCACCCGCAGAGCCTCGTTCGCCCGCGGAGCCTCGCTCGCCGGCGGAGCCTCGCTCGCCCGGCCGTTCGCCCGCGGGGCCTCGTTCTTGTTCGCCCGCGGGGCCTCGTTCGCCTCGTTCGCCCGCGGGGCCTCGTTCACCAAAAAATGGTCCATTACGCCTTTAAGTTTATAATAATGATTTGACATCATGAAACAGTGGATCAGAGCTAAAGCTTATTTACACAGTAGTTGTTATTTGACAAATAAAAAAACAATACACAAAAATACACCTCTTTGTTTGGTTGAATTCATGTTTAAATGAAGTAAACGGGTGAAGACGTCTCTCCAGTGGTGCTTGTGATTGTGATTGTACCTGGTCCTTGTCTCAGGCTGTGCAGCGTGACGGAGGACGCCATCAGGGCGTACTTCGAGTCTCGCCTGGTGGTCCTGGAGCCGGTCTTCCCTCTGGCCTGTCACCGACTGTGTGAGGGGCCCGACTTCTACATGGAGTTTGGGTACAAGTTACAGCCACAACCTGAAGGTACTTTTCTCTGTGTTCTCACAGACTTATTCTAGAATGGCTTTTCTAATGCAGGACAGTGATAGAGTCAATGTTCATGTGGTCTGCATTGCTCATGTCACTGTTTGTGCAGGCGCCGGGATCCTGCTGTTCATCTTTCACGCTAACTTCCAGAATGAGATCACGGCTCGTCTGTGTGGCCCGTGTGCTGTCCATGCGGTGGTCCTGAACGATAAGTTCCAGCTGCCCATCTTCCTGGTACTCTCTCTTGCTCCTCCCCCTCTGTCTGGTACTCTCTTGCTCCTCCCCCTCTGTCTGGTACTCTCTCTTGCTCCTCCCCCTCTGTCTGGTACTCTCTCTCTTGCTCCTCCCCCTCTGTCTGGTACTCTCTCTCTTGCTCCTCCCCCTCTGTCTGGTACTCTCTCTCTTGCTCCTCCCCCTCTGTCTGGTACTCTCTCTCTTGCTCCTCCCCCTCTGTCTGGTACTCTCTCTCTTGCTCCTCCCCCTCTGTCTGGTACTCTCTCTCTTGCTCCTCCCCCTCTGTCTGGTACTCTCTCTCTTGCTCCTCCCCCTCTGTCTGGTACTCTCTCTTGCTCCTCCCCCTCTGTCTGGTACTCTCTCTTGCTCCTCCCCCTCTGTCTGGTACTCTCTCTTGCTCCTCCCCTCTGTCTGGTACTCTCTCTTGCTCCTCCCCCTCTGTCTGGTACTCTCTCTTGCTCCTCCCCTCTGTCTGGTACTCTCTCTTGCTCCTCCCCTCTGTCTAGTACTCTCTTGCTCCTCCCCTCTGTCTGGTACTCTCTCTCTTGCTCCTCCCCCTCTGTCTGGTACTCTCTCTCTTGCTCCTCCCCCTCTGTCTGGTACTCTCTCTTGCTCCTCCCCTCTGTCTGATACTCTCTCTTGCTCCTCCCCTCTGTCTGGTACTCTCTCTTGCTCCTCCCCTCTGTCTGGTACTCTCTCTTGCTCCTCCCCCTCTGTCTGGTACTCTCTCTTGCTCCTCCCCTCTGTCTGGTACTCTCTTGCTCCTCCCCCTCTGTCTGGTACTCTCTCTTGCTCCTCCCCTCTGTCTGGTACTCTCTCTCTTGCTCCTCCCCCTCTGTCTGGTACTCTCTCTCTTGCTCCTCCCCTCTGTCTGGTACTCTCTCTTGCTCCTCCCCCTCTGTCTGGTACTCTCTCTTGCTCCTCCCCCTCTGTCTGGTACTCTCTCTTGCTCCTCCCCTCTGTCTGGTACTCTCTCTTGCTCCTCCCCCTCTGTCTGGTACTCTCTCTCTTGCTCCTCCCCCTCTGTCTGGTACTCTCTCTTGCTCCTCCCCCTCTGTCTGGTACTCTCTCTTGCTCCTCCCCCTCTGTCTGGTACTCTCTCTTGCTCCTCCCCTCTGTCTGGTACTCTCTCTTGCTCCTCCCCCTCTGTCTGGTACTCTCTCTCTTGCTCCTCCCCCTCTGTCTGGTACTCTCTCTCTTGCTCCTCCCCCTCTGTCTGGTACTCTCTCTCTTGCTCCTCCCCTCTGTCTGGTACTCTCTCTCTTGCTCCTCCCCTCTGTCTGGTACTCTCTCTTGCTCCTCCCCCTCTGTCTGGTACTTTCTTGCTCCTCCCCCTCTGTCTGGTACTCTCTCTCTTGCTCCTCCCCCTCTGTCTGGTACTCTCTCTTGCTCCTCCCCCTCTGTCTGGTACTCTCTCTTGCTCCTCCCCTCTGTCTGGTACTCTCTCTTGCTCCTCCCCTCTGTCTGGTACTCTCTCTTGCTCCTCCCCTCTGTCTGGTACTCTCTCTTGCTCCTCCCCCTCTGTCTGGTACTCTCTCTCTTGCTCCTCCCCCTCTGTCTGGTACTCTCTCTTGCTCCTCCCCCTCTGTCTGGTACTCTCTCTTGCTCCTCCCCCTCTGTCTGGTACTCTCTCTTGCTCCTCCCCTCTGTCTGGTACTCTCTCTTGCTCCTCCCCCTCTGTCTGGTACTCTCTCTTGCTCCTCCCCTCTGTCTGGTACTCTCTCTTGCTCCTCCCCTCTGTCTAGTACTCTCTTGCTCCTCCCCTCTGTCTGGTACTCTCTCTCTTGCTCCTCCCCCTCTGTCTGGTACTCTCTCTCTTGCTCCTCCCCCTCTGTCTGGTACTCTCTCTTGCTCCTCCCCTCTGTCTGATACTCTCTCTTGCTCCTCCCCTCTGTCTGGTACTCTCTCTTGCTCCTCCCCTCTGTCTGGTACTCTCTCTTGCTCCTCCCCTCTGTCTGGTACTCTCTCTTGCTCCTCCCCTCTGTCTGGTACTCTCTTGCTCCTCCCCCTCTGTCTGGTACTCTCTCTCTTGCTCCTCCCCCTCTGTCTGGTACTCTCTCTTGCTCCTCCCCCTCTGTCTGGTACTCTCTCTTGCTCCTCCCCCTCTGTCTGGTACTCTCTCTTGCTCCTCCCCTCTGTCTGGTACTCTCTCTTGCTCCTCCCCTCTGTCTGGTACTCTCTCTTGCTCCTCCCCCTCTGTCTGGTACTCTCTCTTGCTCCTCCCCCTCTGTCTGGTACTCTCTCTTGCTCCTCCCCCTCTGTCTGGTACTCTCTCTTGCTCCTCCCCCTCTGTCTGGTACTCTCTCTTGCTCCTCCCCTCTGTCTGGTACTCTCTCTTGCTCCTCCCCCTCTGTCTGGTACTCTCTCTTGCTCCTCCCCCTCTGTCTGGTACTCTCTCTTGCTCCTCCCCTCTGTCTGGTACTCTCTTGCTCCTCCCCCTCTGTCTGGTACTCTCTCTCTTGCTCCTCCCCCTCTGTCTGGTACTCTCTCTTGCTCCTCCCCCTCTGTCTGGTACTCTCTCTTGCTCCTCCCCCTCTGTCTGGTACTCTCTCTTGCTCCTCCCCTCTGTCTGGTACTCTCTTGCTCCTCCCCTCTGTCTGGTACTCTCTCTTGCTCCTCCCCCTCTGTCTGGTACTCTCTCTTGCTCCTCCCCCTCTGTCTGGTACTCTCTCTTGCTCCTCCCCTCTGTCTGGTACTCTCTCTTGCTCCTCCCCCTCTGTCTGGTACTCTCTCTTGCTCCTCCCCCTCTGTCTGGTACTCAGTGCAGCTAATGTGTCCCTTGTGTTTTAGGACAGTCACTTTATTTACTCCTTCAGTCCCGTCCCCGGCATCAACAAGCTCTTCCTCCGTCTGGCAGAGTCTCCCACAGCGAAGGTAACTCCAGGATTCTGCTGCTGTTACATTCATTCTGTCATTTCCACAATCTGGTGATAAACTGGCCTCAAATACAGATCTGGTACAAATATAGCCATAAGTTCATATACCAGTGTAAATAAACTATATCAAGGCTATAAACTAGAGTGCATGGATCATATAGGGGATCATAAGGGATCATATGGTGACTTGTGTTACAGCTGCAGGAGCGTGGTATAAATGCTCCTGTGGAAGAGAAAGAGCAATTTGTCCAATGTCCTCCTCCTGTCAAGTGTCCTCCTGTCCAGTGTCCTCCTCCTGTCCAGTGTCCTCCTCCTGTCCAGTGTCCTCCTCCTGTCCAATGTCCTCCTGTCCAGTGTCCTCCTGTCCGTGTCCTCCTCCTGTCCGTGTCCTCCTCCTGTCCGTGTCCTCCTCCTGTCCAGTGTCCTCCTGTCCAGTGTCCTCCTCCTGTCCAATGTCCTCCTGTCCAGTGTCCTCCTGTCCAGTGTCGTCCTCCTGTCCAGTGTCCTCCTCCTGTCCAGTGTCCTCCTCCTGTCCAGTGTCCTCTTCCTGTCCAGCGTCCTCCTGTCGCTCATTTTGACAAACAATTCCAGCCCGATCACATGACTAGTTCTACAGATGAGTTTGTTGAAATGACCACGTCCTTTGCTGGTGCTGCTCCCCTGATGGACCCCAGTCCAGTATCCAGGTGCTCGTTATGGACAGACCCCAGTCCAGTATCCAGGTGCTCGTTATGGACAGACCCCAGTCCAGTATCCAGGTGCTCGTTATGGACAGACCCCAGTCCAGTATCCAGGTGCTCGTTATGGACAGACCCCAGTCCAGTATCCAGGTGCTCGTTATGGACAGACCCCAGTCCAGTATCCAGGTGCTCGTTATGGACAGACCCCAGTCCAGTATCCAGGTGCTCGTTATGGACAGACCCCAGTCCAGTATCCAGGTGCTCGTTATGGACAGACCCCAGTCCAGTATCCAGGTGCTCGTTATGGACAGACCCCAGTCCAGTATCCAGGTGCTCGTTATGGACAGACCCCAGTCCAGTATCCAGGTGCTCGTTATGGACAGACCCCAGTCCAGTATCCAGGTGCTCGTTATGGACAGACCCCAGTCCAGTATCCAGGTGCTCGTTATGGACAGACCCCAGTCCAGTATCCAGGTGCTCGTTATGGACAGACCCCAGTCCAGTATCCAGGTGCTCGTTATGGACAGACCCCAGTCCAGTATCCAGGTGCTGTCGCAGAGGCAAAAACCCGGGACTTATCTGTCGGCCCCAAAGAACCGTCCCACGCCTCAGAGGGAAGCAGTGCTGCACAAACAAGGTTCAGGTGGAGACATCACATCTTACAAAGAAGAAGCAGAGTCTGAGGACTCAGAGGGACTAGTCCATCACTCAAGCTGAAGTCTGAGGACGTTGGTAGAGAAGCTGACCTTTGTGGAGACAAAACGTTGGAACAAATTTGAGATTCCATCCAAACTGGTCCACACCAGCCAAGCTGAACTAACTCGGGTTAAACCTGATGCCCTGCAGGTGGGGCTCTCCTGATGAGTGACAGCTGTGACAATGATGATGTCACAGTGTCTCTGTAAAAGTCTCCTTCATTCTCCATCTCACATCAAACTCTTACTCTCCTTCCCTCCTTGTCCTCCACTGACCTCCTCATTGTTCTATTCCTTTATCTATCTTGCCTTTTATGCTCTCTCCTGTTTCTCCTCTCTCCTCCTCGCTCTCCTCCTCTCTCCTCCTCGCTCTCCTCTTCTCTCCTCCTCTCTCCTCCTCGCTCTTCTCCTCGCTCTCCTCTCTCCTCCTCGCTCTCCTCCTCTCTCCTCCTCTCTCCTCCTCGCTCTTCTCCTCGCTCTCCTCTCTCCTCCTCGCTCTTCTCCTCGCTCTCCTCTCTTCTCCTTGCTCCTCCTCGCTCCTCCTCGCTCTTCTCCTCGCTCTCCTCTCTTCTCCTTGCTCCTCCTCTCTCCTCCTCGCTCTCCTCTCTCCTCCTCGCTCTTCTCCTCGCTCTCCTCTCTCCTCCTCGCTCTTCTCCTTGCTCTCCTCCTCTCTTCTCCTTGCTCTCCTCCTCTCTTCTCCTTGCTCTCCTCCTCTCTTCTCCTTGCTCTCCTCCTCTCTTCTCCTTGCTCTCCTCCTCTCTTCTCCTCCTCGCTCTCCTCGCTCTCCTCCTCTCTCCTCCTCCTCTCTCCTCCTCTCTCTCCTCCTCTCTCCTCCTCTCTCTCCTCCTCTCTCCTCCTCGCTCTCCTCCTCTCTCCTCCTCGCTCTTCTCCTTGCTCTCCTCTCTCCTTCTCGCTCTTCTCCTCGCTCTCCTCTCTTCTCCTTGCTCTCCTCCTCTCTTCTCCTTGCTCTTCTCCTTGCTCTCCTCTCTCCTCCTCTCTCCTCCTCGCTCTCCTCCTCGCTCTTCTCCTCGCTCTCCTGTCTTCTCCTCGCTCTCCTCTCTTCTCCTCGCTCTCCTCCTCTCTTCTCCTTGCTCTCCTCCTCTCTTCTCCTCTCTTCTCCTCTCTCCTCCTCGCTCTTCTCCTCGCTCTCCTCCTCGCTCTCCTCCTCGCTCTTCTCCTCGCTCTCCTCCTCTCTCCTCCTCTCTCCTCCTCGCTCTCCTCCTCGCTCTCCTCCTCTCTCCTCCTCGCTCTCCTCGCTCTCCTCCTCGCTCTTCTCCTCGCTCTCCTCCTCTCTCCTCCTCTCTCCTCCTCGCTCTCCTCCTCTCTCCTCCTCGCTCTTCTCCTCGCTCTCTTCTCCTTGCTCTCCTCCTCTCTTCTCCTCTCTCCTCCTCTCTCCTCCTCTCTTCTCCTCGCTCTCCTCCTCTCTCCTCGCTCCTCCTCGCTCTCCTCCTCTCTCCTCCTCTCTCCTCCTCGCTCTCCTCGCTCTCCTCCTCTCTCCTCCTCGCTCTTCTCCTCGCTCTCCTCCTCTCTCCTCCTCGCTCTTCTCCTCGCTCTCCTCTCTCCTCCTTGCTCTTCTCCTTGCTCTCCTCCTCTCTTCTCCTTGCTCTCCTCCTCTCTTCTCCTTGCTCTTCTCCTTGATCTCCTCTCTTCTCCTCTCTCCTCCTCGCTCTCCTTGCTCTCCTCCTCTCTCCTCCTCGCTCTCCTCTCTCCTCCTCTCTCTCCTCCTCTCTCCTCCTCCGCTCTTCTCCTCGCTCTCCTCCTCTCTCCTCCTCTCTCCTCCTCGCTCTTCTCCTCGCTCTCCTCTCTCCTTCTCGCTCTTCTCCTTGCTCTCCTCTCTTCTCCTTGCTCTCCTCCTCTCTCCTCCTCGCTCTCCTCCTCGCGCTCCTCTCTTCTCCTCGCTCTCCTCTCTTCTCCTCGCTCTCCTCCTCTCTTCTCCTCGCTCTCCACCTCTCTTCTCCTCTCTTCTCCTCTCTTCTCCTCTCTCCTCCTCGCTCTTCTCCTCGCTCTCCTCCTCTCTCCTCCTCTCTCCTCCTCGCTCTCCTCCTCTCTCCTCCTCGCTCTCCTCCTCTCTCCTCCTCGCTCTCCTCCTCGCTCTTCTCCTCGCTCTCCTCCTCGCTCTTCTCCTCGCTCTCCTCCTCTCTTCTCCTCGCTCCTCCTCGCTCTTCTCCTCCTCTCTTCTCCTCTCTCCTCCTCGCTCTTCTCCTCGCTCTCCTCCTCTCTCCTCCTCTCTCCTCCTCTCTCCTCCTCTCTCCTCCTCTCTCCTCCTCGCTCTCCTCCTCGCTCTCCTCCTCGCTCTCCTCCTCTCTCCTCCTCGCTCTCCTCCTCGCTCTCCTCCTCTCTTCTCCTCGCTCTCCTCCTCGCTCTCCTCTCTTCTGCTCGCTCTCCTGTCTTCTCCTCGCTCTCCTCCTCTCTTCTCCTTGCTCTCTTCTCCTTGCTCTCTTCTCTTCGCTCTCCTCCTCGCTCTTCTCCTCGCTCTCCTCCTCGCTCTTCTCCTCGCTCTCCTCCTCTCTTCTCCTCGCTCCTCCTCGCTCCTCCTCGCTCTTCTCCTCGCTCTCCTCCTCTCTCCTCCTCTCTCCTCCTCGCTCTCCTCCTCGCTCTCCTCCTCGCTCTCCTCCTTGCTCTCCTCCTCGCTCTCCTCCTCGCTCTCCTCCTCTCTCCTCCTCGCTCTCCTCCTCGCTCTCCTCCTCGCTCTCCTCCTCGCTCTCCTCCTCGCTCTTCTCCTCGCTCTCCTCCTCTCTCCTCCTCGCTCTTCTCCTCGCTCTCCTCTCTCCTCCTCTCTCCTCCTCGCTCTTCTCCTCGCTCTCCTCCTCTCTTCTCCTTGCTCTCCTCCTCTCTTCTCCTCTCTCCTCCTCGCTCTCCTCCTCTCTTCTCCTCGCTCTCCTCCTCTCTCCTCCTCTCTCCTCCTCTCTCCTCCTCGCTCTCCTCTCTCCTCCTCGCTCTCCTCCTCTCTCTCCTCCTCTCTCATCCTCGCTCTCCTCCTCGCTCTTCTCCTCGCTCTGCTCCTCTCTCCTCCTCGCTCTCCTCCTCGCTCTCCTCTCTCCTCCTCTCTCCTCCTCTCTCCTCCTCGCTCTCCTCTCTCCTCCTCGCTCTCCTCCTCTCTCTCCTCCTCTCTCCTCCTCGCTCTCCTCCTCGCTCTTCTCCTCGCTCTGCTCCTCTCTCCTCCTCGCTCTCCTCCTCGCTCTCCTCTCTCCTCCTCGCTCTTCTCCTCGCTCTCTTCTCCTCGCTCTCCTCCTCTCTTCTCCTTGCTCTCCTCCTCTCTTCTCCTCTCTCCTCCTCGCTCTCCTCCTCTCTCCTCGCTCCTCCTCGCTCTCCTCCTCTCTCCTCCCCCTCCTCCTCGCTCCCCTCCTCTCTCCTCCTCGCTCTCCTCCTCTCTCCTCCTCTCTCTCCTCCTCTCTTCTCCTCTCTTCTCCTCTCTTCTCCTCTCTCCTCCTCGCTCTTCTCCTCGCTCTCCTCCTCTCTCCTCCTCGCTCTTCCCCTCGCTCTCCTCCTCGCTCTCCTCCTCGCTCTCCTCCTCGCTCTCCTCCTCGCTCTCCTCCTCGCTCTTCTCCTCGCTCTCCTCCTCTCTCCTCCTCTCTCCTCCTCTCTCCTCCTCGCTCTCCTCCTCTCTTCTCCTCGCTCTCCTCTTCTCCTCTCTCCTCCTCGCTCACCTCCTCTCTCCTCCTCGCTCTTCTCCTCGCTCCTCCTCGCTCTTCTCCTCGCTCTCCTCCTCTCTACTCCTCTCTCCTCCTCGCTCTCCTCCTCGCTCTCCTCCTCCCTCCTCCTCGCTCTCCTCCTCGCTCTCCTCCTCTCTTCTCCTCGCTCTCCTCCTCGCTCTCCTCTCTTCTCGCTCTCCTCTCTTCTCCTCGCTCTCCTCCTCTCTTCTCCTCGCTCTCCTCCTCTCTTCTCCTCGCTCTCCTCCTCTCTTCTCCTTGCTCTCCTCCTCTCTCCTCCTCGCTCTTCTCCTCGCTCTCCTCCTCTCTCCTCCTCTCCTCCTCGCTCTCCTCCTCTCTCCTCCTCGCTCTCCTCCTCGCTCTCCTCCTCTCTCCTCCTCGCTCTCCTCCTCGCTCTCCTCCTCGCTCTTCTCCTCGCTCTCCTCCTCGCTCTCCTCCTCTCTCCTCCTCGCTCTCCTCCTCTCTCCTCCTCGCTCTTCTCCTCGCTCTCCTCCTCTCTTCTCCTTAATCTCCTCCTCTCTTCTCTCTCCTCCTCTCTCCTCCTCTCTTCTCCTCGCTCTCCTCGCTCCTCCTCGCTCTCCTCCTCTCTCCTCCTCGCTCTCCTCCTCGCTCTCCTCCTCTCTCCTCCTCGCTCTTCTCCTCGCTCTCCTCCTCTCTCCTCCTCTCTCCTCCTCGCTCTTCTCCTTGCTCTCCTCTCTTCTCCTTGCTCTCCTCCTCTCTCCTCCTCGCTCTTCTCCTTGCTCTCCTCCTCTCTTCTCCTTGCTCTCCTCCTCTCCTCTCCTTGCTCTCCTCCTCTCTTCTCCTTGCTCTCCTCCTCGCTCTCCTCGCTCTCCTCCTCTCTCCTCCTCGCTCTCCTCCTCTCTCCTCCTCTCTCCTCTCTCCTCCTCGCTCTTCTCCTCGCTCTCCTCCTCTCCCCTCCTCTCTCCTCCTCGCTCTTCTCCTCGCTCTCCTCCTCTCTCCTCCTCTCTCCTCCTCGCTCTCCTCCTCTCTCCTCCTCGCTCTTCTCCTCGCTCTCTTCTCCTTGCTCTCCTCCTCTCTTCTCCTCTCTCCTCCTCTCTCCTCCTCTCTTCTCCTCGCTCTCCTCCTCTCTCCTCGCTCCTCCTCGCTCTCCTCCTCTCTCCTCCTCTCTCCTCCTCGCTCTCCTCGCTCTCCTCCTCTCTCCTCCTCGCTCTTCTCCTCGCTCTCCTCCTCTCTCCTCCTCGCTCTTCTCCTCGCTCTCCTCTCTCCTCCTTGCTCTTCTCCTTGCTCTCCTCCTCTCTTCTCCTTGCTCTCCTCCTCTCTTCTCCTTGCTCTTCTCCTTGATCTCCTCTCTTCTCCTCTCTCCTCCTCGCTCTCCTTGCTCTCCTCCTCTCTCCTCCTCGCTCTCCTCTCTCCTCCTCTCTCTCCTCCTCTCTCCTCCTCCGCTCTTCTCCTCGCTCTCCTCCTCGCTCTCCTCCTCTCTCCTCCTCTCTCCTCCTCGCTCTTCTCCTCGCTCTCCTCTCTCCTTCTCGCTCTTCTCCTTGCTCTCCTCTCTTCTCCTTGCTCTCCTCTCTCCTCCTCGCTCTCCTCCTCGCGCTCCTCTCTTCTCCTCGCTCTCCTCTCTTCTCCTCGCTCTCCTCCTCTCTTCTCCTCTCTTCTCCTCTCTCCTCCTCGCTCTTCTCCTCGCTCTCCTCCTCTCTCCTCCTCTCTCCTCCTCGCTCTCCTCCTCTCTCCTCCTCGCTCTCCTCCTCTCTCCTCCTCGCTCTCCTCCTCGCTCTTCTCCTCGCTCTCCTCCTCGCTCTTCTCCTCGCTCTCCTCCTCTCTTCTCCTCGCTCCTCCTCGCTCTTCTCCTCGCTCTCCTCCTCTCTCCTCCTCTCTCCTCCTCGCTCTCCTCCTCGCTCTCCTCCTCTCTCCTCCTCGCTCTCCTCCTCGCTCTCCTCCTCGCTCTCCTCCTCGCTCTTCTCCTCGCTCTCCTCCTCTCTGCGCCTCTCTCCTCCTCGCTCTCCTCCTCGCTCTCCTCCTCTCTCCTCCTCGCTCTTCTCCTCGCTCTCTTCTCCCTCGCTCTCCTCCTCTCTTCTCCTTGCTCTCCTCCTCTCTTCTCCTCTCTCCTCCTCGCTCTCCTCCTCTCTCCTCGCTCCTCCTCGCTCTCCTCCTCTCTCCTCCCCCTCCTCCTCGCTCTCCTCCTCTCTTCTCCTCTCACCTCCTCTCTCCTCCTCTCTCTCCTCCTCGCTCTTCTCCTCCGCTCTCCTCCTCTCTCCTCCTCGCTCTTCTCCTCGCTCTCCTCTCTCCTCCTTGCTCTTCTCCTCGCTCTCCTCTCTTCTCCTTGCTCTCCTCCTCTCTTCTCCTTGCTCTTCTCCTTGCTCTCCTCTCTTCTCCTCTCTCCTCCTCTCTCCTCTCTCCTCCTCGCTCTCCTCTCCTCTCCTCGCTCTCCTCTCTTCTCCTCGCTCTCCTCTCTTCTCCTCGCTCTCCTCCTCTCTCCTCCTCTCTCCTCTCTTCTCCTCTCTTCTCCTCTCTCCTCCTCGCTCTTCTCCTCGCTCTCCTCCTCTCTCCTCCTCGCTCTTCTCCTCGCTCTCCTCTCTCCTCCTCGCTCTTCTCCTTGCTCTCCTCTCTCCTCCTCTCTCCTCCTCGCTCTCCTCCTCGCTCTTCTCCTCGCTCTCCTGTCTTCTCCTCGCTCTCCTCTCTTCTCCTCGCTCTCCTCCTCTCTTCTCCTTGCTCTCCTCCTCTCTTCTCCTCTCTTCTCCTCTCTCCTCCTCGCTCTTCTCCTCGCTCTCCTCCTCGCTCTCCTCCTCGCTCTTCTCCTCGCTCTCCTCCTCTCTCCTCCTCTCTCCTCCTCGCTCTCCTCCTCGCTCTCCTCCTCTCTCCTCCTCGCTCTCCTCGCTCTCCTCCTCGCTCTTCTCCTCGCTCTCCTCCTCTCTCCTCCTCTCTCCTCCTCGCTCTCCTCGCTCTCCTCCTCGCTCTTCTCCTCGCTCTCTTCTCCTTGCTCTCCTCCTCTCTTCTCCTCTCTCCTCCTCTCTCCTCCTCTCTTCTCCTCGCTCTCCTCCTCTCTCCTCGCTCCTCCTCGCTCTCCTCCTCTCTCCTCCTCTCTCCTCCTCGCTCTCCTCGCTCTCCTCCTCTCTCCTCCTCGCTCTTCTCCTCGCTCTCCTCCTCTCTCCTCCTCGCTCTTCTCCTCGCTCTCCTCCTCTCTCCTCCTCGCTCTTCTCCTCGCTCTCCTCTCTCCTCCTTGCTCTTCTCCTTGCTCTCCTCCTCTCTTCTCCTTGCTCTCCTCCTCTCTTCTCCTTGCTCTTCTCCTTGATCTCCTCTCTTCTCCTCTCTCCTCCTCGCTCTCCTTGCTCTCCTCCTCTCTCCTCCTCGCTCTCCTCTCTCCTCCTCTCTCTCCTCCTCTCTCCTCCTCCGCTCTTCTCCTCGCTCTCCTCCTCTCTCCTCCTCTCTCCTCCTCGCTCTTCTCCTCGCTCTCCTCTCTCCTTCTCGCTCTTCTCCTTGCTCTCCTCTCTTCTCCTTGCTCTCCTCCTCTCTCCTCCTCGCTCTCCTCCTCGCGCTCCTCTCTTCTCCTCGCTCTCCTCTCTTCTCCTCGCTCTCCTCCTCTCTTCTCCTCGCTCTCCACCTCTCTTCTCCTCTCTTCTCCTCTCTCCTCCTCGCTCTTCTCCTCGCTCTCCTCCTCTCTCCTCCTCTCTCCTCCTCGCTCTCCTCCTCTCTCCTCCTCGCTCTCCTCCTCTCTCCTCCTCGCTCTCCTCCTCGCTCTTCTCCTCGCTCTCCTCCTCGCTCTTCTCCTCGCTCTCCTCCTCTCTTCTCCTCGCTCCTCCTCGCTCTTCTCCTCCTCTCTTCTCCTCTCTCCTCCTCGCTCTTCTCCTCGCTCTCCTCCTCTCTCCTCCTCTCTCCTCCTCTCTCCTCCTCGCTCTCCTCCTCGCTCTCCTCCTCGCTCTCCTCCTCTCTCCTCCTCGCTCTCCTCCTCGCTCTCCTCTCTTCTCCTCGCTCTCCTCCTCGCTCTCCTCTCTTCTGCTCGCTCTCCTGTCTTCTCCTCGCTCTCCTCCTCTCTTCTCCTTGCTCTCTTCTCCTTGCTCTCTTCTCTTCGCTCTCCTCCTCGCTCTTCTCCTCGCTCTCCTCCTCGCTCTTCTCCTCGCTCTCCTCCTCTCTTCTCCTCGCTCTTCTCCTCGCTCCTCCTCGCTCTTCTCCTCGCTCTCCTCCTCTCTCCTCCTCTCTCCTCCTCGCTCTCCTCCTCGCTCTCCTCCTCGCTCTCCTCCTCGCTCTCCTCCTCGCTCTCCTCCTCGCTCTCCTCCTCGCTCTCCTCCTCGCTCTCCTCCTCGCTCTCCTCCTCGCTCTTCTCCTCGCTCTCCTCCTCGCTCTCCTCCTCGCTCTTCTCCTCGCTCTCCTCTCTCCTCCTCTCTCCTCCTCGCTCTTCTCCTCGCTCTCCTCCTCTCTTCTCCTTGCTCTCCTCCTCTCTTCTCCTCTCTCCTCCTCGCTCTCCTCCTCTCTTCTCCTCGCTCTCCTCCTCTCTCCTCCTCTCTCCTCCTCTCTCCTCCTCGCTCTCCTCTCTCCTCCTCGCTCTCCTCCTCTCTCTCCTCTCTCATCCTCGCTCTTCTCCTCGCTCTCCTCCTCTCTCCTCCTCGCTCTCCTCCTCGCTCTTCTCCTCGCTCTGCTCCTCTCTCCTCCTCGCTCCTCCTCGCTCTCCTCCTCGCTCTCCTCTCTCCTCCTCGCTCTTCTCCTCGCTCTCTTCTCCTCGCTCTCCTCCTCTCTTCTCCTTGCTCTCCTCCTCTCTTCTCCTCTCTCCTCCTCGCTCTCCTCCTCTCTCCTCGCTCCTCCTCGCTCTCCTCCTCTCTCCTCCCCCTCCTCCTCGCTCCCCTCCTCTCTCCTCCTCGCTCTCCTCCTCTCTCCTCCTCTCTCTCCTCCTCTCTTCTCCTCTCTTCTCCTCTCTTCTCCTCTCTCCTCCTCGCTCTTCTCCTCGCTCTCCTCCTCTCTCCTCCTCGCTCTTCCCCTCGCTCTCCTCCTCGCTCTCCTCCTCGCTCTCCTCCTCGCTCTCCTCCTCGCTCTCCTCCTCGCTCTCCTCCTCGCTCTTCTCCTCGCTCTCCTCCTCTCTCCTCCTCTCTCCTCCTCTCTCCTCCTCGCTCTCCTCCTCTCTTCTCCTCGCTCTCCTCTTCTCCTCTCTCCTCCTCGCTCACCTCCTCTCTCCTCCTCGCTCTTCTCCTCGCTCCTCCTCGCTCTTCTCCTCGCTCTCCTCCTCTCTACTCCTCTCTCCTCCTCGCTCTCCTCCTCGCTCTCCTCCTCCCTCCTCCTCGCTCTCCTCCTCGCTCTCCTCCTCTCTTCTCCTCGCTCTCCTCCTCGCTCTCCTCTCTTCTCGCTCTCCTCTCTTCTCCTCGCTCTCCTCCTCTCTTCTCCTCGCTCTCCTCCTCTCTTCTCCTTGCTCTCCTCCTCTCTCCTCCTCGCTCTTCTCCTCGCTCTCCTCCTCTCTCCTCCTCTCCTCCTCGCTCTCCTCCTCTCTCCTCCTCGCTCTCCTCCTCGCTCTCCTCCTCGCTCTCCTCCTCTCTCCTCCTCGCTCTCCTCCTCGCTCTCCTCCTCGCTCTTCTCCTCGCTCTCCTCCTCGCTCTCCTCCTCTCTCCTCCTCGCTCTCCTCCTCTCTCCTCCTCGCTCTTCTCCTCGCTTTCCTCCTCTCTTCTCCTTGCTCTCCTCCTCTCTTCTCTCTCCTCCTCTCTCCTCCTCTCTTCTCCTCGCTCTCCTCGCTCCTCCTCGCTCTCCTCCTCTCTCCTCCTCGCTCTCCTCCTCGCTCTCCTCCTCTCTCCTCCTCGCTCTTCTCCTCGCTCTCCTCCTCTCTCCTCCTCTCTCCTCCTCGCTCTTCTCCTTGCTCTCCTCTCTTCTCCTTGCTCTCCTCCTCTCTCCTCCTCGCTCTTCTCCTTGCTCTCCTCCTCTCTTCTCCTTGCTCTCCTCCTCTCCTCTCCTTGCTCTCCTCCTCTCTTCTCCTTGCTCTCCTCCTCGCTCTCCTCGCTCTCCTCCTCTCTCCTCCTCGCTCTCCTCCTCTCTCCTCCTCTCTCCTCTCTCCTCCTCGCTCTTCTCCTCGCTCTCCTCCTCTCCCCTCCTCTCTCCTCCTCGCTCTTCTCCTCGCTCTCCTCCTCTCTCCTCCTCTCTCCTCCTCGCTCTCCTCCTCTCTCCTCCTCGCTCTTCTCCTCGCTCTCTTCTCCTTGCTCTCCTCCTCTCTTCTCCTCTCTCCTCCTCTCTTCTCCTCGCTCTCCTCCTCTCTCCTCGCTCCTCCTCGCTCTCCTCCTCTCTCCTCCTCTCTCCTCCTCGCTCTCCTCGCTCTCCTCCTCTCTCCTCCTCGCTCTTCTCCTCGCTCTCCTCCTCTCTCCTCCTCGCTCTTCTCCTCGCTCTCCTCTCTCCTCCTTGCTCTTCTCCTTGCTCTCCTCCTCTCTTCTCCTTGCTCTCCTCCTCTCTTCTCCTTGCTCTTCTCCTTGATCTCCTCTCTTCTCCTCTCTCCTCCTCGCTCTCCTTGCTCTCCTCCTCTCTCCTCCTCGCTCTCCTCTCTCCTCCTCTCTCTCCTCCTCTCTCCTCCTCCGCTCTTCTCCTCGCTCTCCTCCTCGCTCTCCTCCTCTCTCCTCCTCTCTCCTCCTCGCTCTTCTCCTCGCTCTCCTCTCTCCTTCTCGCTCTTCTCCTTGCTCTCCTCTCTTCTCCTTGCTCTCCTCCTCTCTCCTCCTCGCTCTCCTCCTCGCGCTCCTCTCTTCTCCTCGCTCTCCTCTCTTCTCCTCGCTCTCCTCCTCTCTTCTCCTCGCTCTCCACCTCTCCTCCTCTCTTCTCCTCTCTCCTCCTCGCTCTTCTCCTCGCTCTCCTCCTCTCTCCTCCTCTCTCCTCCTCGCTCTCCTCCTCTCTCCTCCTCGCTCTCCTCCTCTCTCCTCCTCGCTCTCCTCCTCGCTCTTCTCCTCGCTCTCCTCCTCGCTCTTCTCCTCGCTCTCCTCCTCTCTTCTCCTCGCTCCTCCTCGCTCTTCTCCTCGCTCTCCTCCTCTCTCCTCCTCTCTCCTCCTCGCTCTCCTCCTCTCTCCTCCTCGCTCTCCTCCTCTCTCCTCCTCGCTCTCCTCCTCGCTCTCCTCCTCGCTCTCCTCCTCGCTCTCCTCCTCGCTCTTCTCCTCGCTCTCCTCCTCTCTGCGCCTCTCTCCTCCTCGCTCTCCTCCTCGCTCTCCTCCTCTCTCCTCCTCGCTCTTCTCCTCGCTCTCTTCTCCTCGCTCTCCTCCTCTCTTCTCCTTGCTCTCCTCCTCTCTTCTCCTATCTCCTCCTCGCTCTCCTCCTCTCTCCTCGCTCCTCCTCGCTCTCCTCCTCTCTCCTCCCCCTCCTCCTCGCTCTCCTCCTCTCTTCTCCTCTCACCTCCTCTCTCCTCCTCTCTCTCCTCCTCGCTCTTCTCCTCCGCTCTCCTCCTCTCTCCACCTCGCTCTTCTCCTCGCTCTCCTCTCTCCTCCTTGCTCTTCTCCTCGCTCTCCTCTCTTCTCCTTGCTCTCCTCCTCTCTTCTCCTTGCTCTTCTCCTTGCTCTCCTCTCTTCTCCTCTCTCCTCCTCTCTCCTCTCTCCTCCTCGCTCTCCTCTCTTCTCCTCGCTCTCCTCTCTTCTCCTCGCTCTCCTCTCTTCTCCTCGCTCTCCTCCTCTCTCCTCCTCTCTCCTCTCTTCTCCTCTCTTCTCCTCTCTCCTCCTCGCTCTTCTCCTCGCTCTCCTCCTCTCTCCTCCTCGCTCTTCTCCTCGCTCTCCTCCTCTCTCCTCCTCGCTCTCCTCCTCGCTCTCCTCCTCGCTCTCCTCCTCGCTCTCCTCCTCGCTCTCCTCCTCTCTTCTCGCTCTCCTCCTCGCTCTTCTCCTCGCTCTCCTCCTCTCTCCTCCTCTCTCCTCCTCGCTCTCCTCCTCGCTCTCCTCCTCTCTTCTCCTTGCTCTCCTCCTCTCTTCTCCTCTCTCCTCCTCGCTCTTCTCCTCGCTCTCCTCCTCTCTCCTCCTCGCTCTTCTCCTCGCTCCTCCTCGCTCTTCTCCTCGCTCTCCTCCTCTCTACTCCTCTCTCCTCCTCGCTCTCCTCCTCGCTCTCCTCCTCTCTCCTCCTCGCTCTCCTCCTCGCTCTCCTCCTCTCTTCTCCTCGCTCTCCTCCTCGCTCTCCTCTCTTCTGCTCGCTCTCCTGTCTTCTCCTCGCTCTCCTCCTCTCTTCTCCTTGCTCTCTTCTCCTTGCTCTCTTCTCTTCGCTCTCCTCCTCGCTCTTCTCCTCGCTCTCCTCCTCGCTCTTCTCCTCGCTCTCCTCCTCTCTTCTCCTCGCTCCTCCTCGCTCCTCCTCGCTCTTCTCCTCGCTCTCCTCCTCTCTCCTCCGCTCTCCTCCTCTCTCCTCCTCGCTCTCCTCCTCGCTCTCCTCCTTGCTCTCCTCCTCTCTTCTCCTCTCTTCTCCTCTCTTCTCCTCTCTCCTCCTCGCTCTTCTCCTCGCTCTCCTCCTCTCTCCTCCTCGCTCTTCTCCTCGCTCTCCTCCTCGCTCTCCTCCTCGCTCTCCTCCTCGCTCTCCTCCTCGCTCTCCTCCTCGCTCTCCTCCTCTCTTCTCCTCGCTCTCCTCCTCGCTCTCCTCCTCGCTCTTCTCCTCGCTCTCCTCCTCTCTCCTCCTCGCTCTCCTCCTCGCTCTCCTCCTCTCTCCTCCTCGCTCTCCTCCTCGCTCTCCTCCTCTCTTCTCCTCGCTCTCCTCCTCGCTCTTCTCCTCGCTCTCCTCCTCTCTCCTCCTCGCTCTCCTCCTCTCTCCTCCTTGCTCTTCTCCTCGCTCTCTTCTCCTCGCTCTCCTCTCTTCGCTCTCCTCCTCTCTTCTCCTTGCTCTCCTCCTCTCTTCTCTCTCCTCCTCTCTCCTCCTCGCTCTCCTCCTCTCTTCTCCTCGCTCTCCTCCTCTTTTCTTCTCCTCGCTCCTCCTCGCTCTCCTCCTCTTCTCCTTGCTCTCCTCCTCTCTTCTCCTCTCTCCTCCTCGCTCTCCTCGCTCTCCTCCTCTCTCCTCCTCGCTCTCCTCCTCTCTCCTCCTCTCTCCTCCTCGCTCTTCTCCTCGCTCTCCTCCTCTCCCCTCCTCTCTCCTCCTCGCTCTTCTCCTCGCTCTCCTCTCTCCTTCTCGCTCTTCTCCTTGCTCTCCTCTCTTCTCCTTGCTCTCCTCTCTTCTCCTTGCTCTTCTCCTTGCTCTCCTCTCTCCTCCGCTCTCCTCCTCGCTCTCCTCGCTCTTCTCCTCGCTCTCCTCCTCGCTCTTCTCCTCGCTCTCCTCCTCTCTTCTCCTCGCTCCTCCTCTCTCTTCTCCTCTCTTCTCCTCTCTCCTCCTCGCTCTTCTCCTCGCTCTCCTCCTCTCTCCTCCTCGCTCTTCTCCTCGCTCTCCTCCTCTCTTCTCCTCGCTCCTCCTCGCTCTTCTCCTCTCTACTCCTCTCTCCTCCTCGCTGTCCTCCTCGCTCTCCTCCTCGCTCCCCTCCTCTCTTCTCCTCGCTCTCCTCCTCGCTCTTCTCCTCGCTCTTCTCCTCGCTCTCCTCCTCTCTCCTCCTCGCTCTTCTCCTCGCTCTCTTCTCCTCGCTCTCTTCTCTTCGCTCTCCTCCTCTCTTCTCCTTGCTCTCCTCCTCTCTTCTCTCTCCTCCTCTCTCCTCCTCGCTCTCCTCCTCTCTTCTCCTCGCTCTCCTCCTCTCTCCTCGCTCCTCCTCGCTCTCCTCCTCTCTCCTCCTCTCTCCTCCTCGCTCTCCTCCTCGCTCTCCTCCTCTCTCCTCCTCTCCCCTCCTCTCTTCTCCTCTCTTCTCCTCTCTTCTCCTCGCTCTCCTCCTCTCTCCTCCTCGCTCTTCTCCTTGCTCTCCTCTCTCCTCCTTGCTCTTCTCCTTGCTCTCCTCTCTTCTCCTCTCTCCTCCTCGCTCTCCTCTCTTCTGCTCGCTCTCCTCTCTTCTCCTCGCTCTCCTCTCTCCTCCTCTCTTCTCCTCGCTCTCCTCCTCTCTCCTCCTCGCTCTCCTCCTCGCTCTTCTCCTCGCTCTCCTCCTCTCTCCTCCTCGCTCTTCTCCTCGCTCTCCTCCTCTCTCCTCCTCGCTCTCCTCCTCGCTCTTCTCCTCGCTCTCCTCCTCTCTTCTCCTCGCTCCTCCTCGCTCTTCTCCTCGCTCTCCTCCTCTCTCCTCCTCTCTCCTCCTCGCTCTCCTCCTCGCTCTCCTCTCTCCTCCTCGCTCTCCTCCTCGCTCTCCTCCTCGCTCTCCTCCTCTCTCCTCCTCGCTCTCCTCCTCGCTCTCCTCCTCGCTCTCCTCCTCTCTCCTCCTCTCTCCTCCTCCCTCACCTCCTCGCTCTTCTCCTCGCTCTCCTCCTCTCTCCTCGCTCTCCTCCTCGCTCTCCTCCTCTCTTCTCCTTGCTCTCCTCTCTTCTCCTCTCTTCTCCTCTCTTCTCCTCGCTCCTCCTCGCTCTTCTCCTCTCTACTCCTCTCTCCTCCTCGCTCTCCTCCTCGCTCTCCTCCTCTCTCCTCCTCGCTCCCCTCCTCGCTCTCCTCCTCTCTTCTCCTCGCTCTTCTCCTCGCTCTTCTCCTCGCTCTCCTCCTCTCTCCTCCTCGCTCTCTTCTCCTCGCTCTCTTCTCTTCGCTCTCCTCCTCTCTTCTCCTTGCTCTCCTCCTCTCTTCTCTCTCCTCCTCTCTCCTCCTCGCTCTCCTCCTCTCTTCTCCTCGCTCTCCTCCTCTCTCCTCGCTCCTCCTCGCTCTCCTCCTCTCTCCTCCTCTCTCCTCCTCTCTCCTCCTCGCTCTCCTCCTCGCTCTCCTCCTCTCTCCTCCTCTCTTCTCCTCTCTTCTCCTCGCTCTCCTCCTCTCTCCTCCTCGCTCTTCTCCTTGCTCTCCTCTCTCCTCCTTGCTCTTCTCCTTGCTCTCCTCTCTTCTCCTCTCTCCTCCTCGCTCTCCTCTCTTCTGCTCGCTCTCCTCTCTTCTCCTCGCTCTCCTCTCTCCTCCTCTCTTCTCCTCGCTCTCCTCCTCTCTCCTCCTCGCTCTCCTCCTCGCTCTTCTCCTCGCTCTCCTCCTCTCTCCTCCTCGCTCTTCTCCTCGCTCTCCTCCTCTCTCCTCTTCGCTCTCCTCCTCGCTCTTCTCCTCGCTCCTCCTCGCTCTTCTCCTCGCTCTCCTCCTCTCTACTCCTCTCTCCTCCTCGCTCTCCTACTCGCTCTCCTCCTCCCTCCTCCTCGCTCTTCTCCTCGCTCTCCTCCTCGCTCTCCTCTCTTCTGCTCGCTCTCCTGTCTTCTCCTCGCTCTCCTCTCTTCTCCTCGCTCTCCTCCTCTTCTCCTCGCTCTCCTCCTCTCTTCTCCTTGCTCTCCTCCTCTCTCCTCCTCGCTCTTCTCCTCGCTCTCCTCCTCTCTCCTCCTCTCTCCTCCTCTCTCCTCCTCGCTCTCCTCCTCGCTCTCCTCCTCTCTCCTCCTCGCTCTCCTCCTCGCTCTCCTCCTCGCTCTCCTCCTCGCTCTTCTCCTCGCTCTCCTCCTCGCTCTCCTCCTCTCTCCTCCTCTCTCCTCCTCGCTCTTCTCCTCGCTCTCCTCCTCTCTTCTCCTCTCTTCTCCTCGCTCTCCTCCTCTCTCCTCGCTCCTCCTCGCTCTCCTCTCTCCTCCTCTCTCCTCCTCGCTCTCCTCCTCGCTCTCCTCCTCTCTCCTCCTCGCTCTTCTCCTCGCTCTCCTCCTCTCTCCTCCTCTCTCCTCCTCGCTCTCCTCGCTCTCCTCCTCTCTCCTCCTCTCTTCTCCTCTCTCCTACTTGCTCTTCTTCCTACTCTCCTCTCTCCTCCTCGCTCTCCTCCTCTCTCCTCCTCGCTCTTCTCCTCGCTCTCCTCCTCTCTCCTCCTCTCTCCTCCTCTCTCCTCCTCGCTCTCCTCGCTCTCCTCCTCTCTTCTCCTCTCTCCTCCTTGCTCTTCTCCTTGCTCTCCTCTCTCCTCCTTGCTCTTCTCCTTGCTCTCCTCTCTTCTCCTCTCTCCTCCTCGCTCTCCTCTCTTCTGCTCGCTCTCCTCTCTTCTCCTCGCTCTCCTCTCTCCTCCTCTCTTCTCCTCGCTCTCCTCCTCTCTCCTCCTCGCTCTCCTCCTCGCTCTTCTCCTCGCTCTCCTCCTCTCTCCTCTTCGCTCTCCTCCTCGCTCTTCTCCTCTCTTCTCCTCTCTTCTCCTCTCTCCTCCTCGCTCTTCTCCTCGCTCTCCTCCGCTCTCCTCCTCGCTCTTCTCCTCGCTCTTCTCCTCGCTCTCCTCTCTTCTCCTCGCTCTTCTCCTCGCTCTCCTCCTCTCTCCTCCTCTCTCCTCCTCTCACCTCCTCGCTCTCCTCCTCTCACCTCCTCGCTCTCCTCGCTCTCCTCCTCGCTCTCCTCCGCTCTCCTCCTCTCTCCTCCTCGCTCTCCTCCTCGCTCTCCTCCTCGCTCTCCTCCTCGCTCTCCTCCTCGCTCTTCTCCTCGCTCTCCTCCTCTCTCCTCCTCGCTCTTCTCCTCGCTCTCCTCTCTTCTGCTCGCTCTCCTCTCTTCTCCTCGCTCTCCTCTCTTCTCCTCGCTCTCCTCCTCTCTTCTCCTTGCTCTCCTCCTCTCTCCTCCTCGCTCTCCTCCTCTCTTCTCCTCGCTCTCCTCTTTTCTCCTCCTCTCTCCTCCTCGCTCCTCCTCGCTCTCCTCCTCTCTCCTCCTCGCTCTTCTCCTCGCTCTCCTCTCTCCTCCTTGCTCTTCTCCTTGCTCTCCTCCTCTCTTCTCCTTGCTCTTCTCCTTGCTCTCCTCTCTTCTCCTCTCCCCTCCTCTCTCCTCTCCCCTCCTCTCTCCTCCTCGCTCTCCTCTCTTCTCCTCGCTCTCCTCTCTTCTCCTTGCTCTCCTCCTCTCTTCTCCTTGCTCTCCTCCTCTCCTCCTCTCTTCTCCTCTCTCCTCCTCTCTCCTCCTCGCTCTCCTCCTCTCTCCTCCTCGCTCTTCTCCTCGCTCTCCTCTCTTCTGCTCGCTCTCCTCTCTTCTCCTCGCTCTCCTCCTCTCTTCTCCTTGCTCTCCTCCTCTCTCCTCCTCGCTCTTCTCCTCGCTCTCCTCCTCTCTCCTCCTCTCTCCTCCTCGCTCTCCTCCTCGCTCTCCTCCTCGCTCTCCTCCTCGCTCTCCTCCTCGCTCTTCTCCTCGCTCTCCTCCTCGCTCTCCTCCTCTCTCCTCGCTCTCCTCCTCTCTCCTCCTCGCTCTCCTCCTCTCTCCTCCTCGCTCTTCTCCTCGCTCTCCTCCTCTCTTCTCCTCTCTCCTCCTCTCTTCTCCTCGCTCTCCTCCTCTCTCCTCGCTCCTCCTCGCTCTCCTCTCTCCTCCTCTCTCCTCCTCGCTCTCCTCCTCGCTCTCCTCCTCTCTCCTCCTCGCTCTTCTCCTCGCTCTCCTCCTCTCTCCTCCTCTCTCCTCCTCGCTCTCCTCCTCTCTCCTCCTCTCTCCTCCTTGCTCTTCTTCCTACTCTCCTATCTCCTCCTCGCTCTCCTCTTGCTCTCCTCCTCGCTCTCCTCCTCGCTCTTCTCCTCGCTCTCCTCCTCTCTCCTCCTCTCTCCTCCTCTCTCCTCCTCTCTCCTCCTCGCTCTCCTCGCTCTCCTCCTCTCTCCTCCTCTCTTCTCCTCTCTCCTCCTTGCTCTTCTCCTTGCTCTCCTCTCTCCTCCTTGCTCTTCTCCTTGCTCTCCTCTCTTCTCCTCTCTTCTGCTCGCTCTCCTCTCTTCTCCTCGCTCTCCTCTCTCCTCCTCTCTTCTCCTCGCTCTCCTCCTCTCTCCTCCTCGCTCTCCTCCTCGCTCTTCTCCTCGCTCTCCTCCGCTCTCCTCGTCGCTCTCCTCCTCGCTCTTCTCCTCTCTTCTCCTCTCTTCTCCTCTCTCCTCCTCGCTCTTCTCCTCGCTCTTCTCCTCGCTCTCCTCTCTTCTCCTCGCTCTTCTCCTCGCTCTCCTCCTCTCTCCTCCTCTCACCTCCTCGCTCTCCTCCTCTCACCTCCTCGCTCTCCTCGCTCTCCTCCTCGCTCTCCTCCTCTCTCCTCCTCTCTCCTCCTCTCTCCTCCTCTCTCCTCCTCGCTCTCCTCCTCGCTCTCCTCCTCGCTCTTCTCCTCGCTCTCCTCCTCGCTCTTCTCCTCGCTCTCCTCTCTTCTGCTCGCTCTCCTCTCTTCTGCTCGCTCTCCTCTCTTCTCCTCGCTCTCCTCTCTTCTCCTCGCTCTTCTCCTTGCTCTCCTCCTCTCTCCTCCTCGCTCTCCTCCTCTCTTCTCCTCGCTCTCCTCTTTTCTCCTCCTCTCTCCTCTCTCCTCCTCGCTCCTCCTCGCTCTCCTCCTCTCTCCTCCTCGCTCTTCTCCTCGCTCTCCTCTCTCCTCCTTGCTCTTCTCCTTGCTCTCCTCCTCTCTTCTCCTTGCTCTCCTCCTCTCCTCCTCTCTTCTCCTCTCTCCTCCTCTCTCCTCCTCGCTCTCCTCTCTTCTGCTCGCTCTCCTCTCTTCTCCTCGCTCTCCTCCTCTCTTCTCCTTGCTCTCCTCCTCTCTCCTCCTCTCTTCTCCTCCTCTCTCCTCTTTTCTCCTCCTCTCTCCTCTCTCCTCGCTCTCCTCCTCGCTCTCCTCCTCGCTCCCCTCTCCTCCTCTCTCCTCCGCTCTCCTCCTCGCTCTCCTCCTCGCTCTCCTCCTCGCTCTCCTCCTCGCTCTCCTCCTCGCTCTCCTCCTCTCTCCTCCTCGCTCTTCTCCTCGCTCTCCTCTCTTCTGCTCGCTCTCCTCTCTTCTCCTCGCTCTCCTCCTCTCTTCTCCTTGCTCTCCTCCTCTCTCCTCTTTTCTCCTCCTCTCTCCTCGCTCCTCCTCGCTCTCCTCCTCCTCTCTCCTCCTCTCTCCTCCTCTCTCCTCCTTGTCCACACTGATCCTCCTGCTCATCTTTGCTGCTGAAGTTCTCTGTGGATCAGCTGCATCACAGCCTCCAGAGCCTCTTTCTCACAGTCTCTTCCTGAATGGCAGTTCTTTGTCTTTATTTACACTCAGGGCCACAGGGGGGTAGTCACAGGGGCCGCAGTCACAGGGGCCGCAGGGGCCACACGGGCCACAGGGGGGCAGTCACAGGGGCCACACGGGCCACAGGGGGGCAGTCACAGGGGCCGCAGGGGCCACACGGGCCACAGGGGGGCAGTCACACGGTCACTGTCTGTTCAAATCCATCTTCTTATAATGGTTTGAACAAAACGTGTTTTGATGGCGTCAATGAAGATTTGCTGTGTTTTTGTAACTCATTCAAATCACAGAAATGCACCTTGTTTTTCACCCTGTATTATTGAAGCTCCTGAATAAAAACACACAAAATTTACGAAAATGGAACTTGTCCATGTACAAGTTGCACCTGTCAATAAACCGCAGGTGCTCATGTTGTAACATGAGATATTTACACATAAATATAGTACAATAGTGACAGGCCAGTTGTCTTTTGACCCGGGGCTCGTGGTGCCGCCCGCGCTCCGCTGCTGCGCCATATTAATCTATGTGGACCCTCGAGGGGTCCGAAGGTGACAAGGGACGAGGTGGTCAAACTACTAGAAATACTACTTTTTATTATTAATAATTAACAGTGATTGACTTTATTTTGCGCAGGTCAAGCTGCTCATCTGTGCGTACAAAATCCAGCTGCAGGGGACATTCTGAGGACATTCTGAGGACATTCTGAGGACATTCTGAGGACATTCTGAGGACATTCTGAGGACATTCTGAGGACATTCTGAGCTGCAGCTCCAGCTTTGAGGAGGAAACAGGATGAACATACTGTAGTGGACACTGAACACACTGAACACTTGTTGCTGTGAAGCTTTCAGTAGATTTGTTCTCACACAACAAAGGGACAGGACAGCTCCCTCTGCTGGTGGAAATGACCTTTACCTTATTCACATGTTTGTGAAAATAAAATACAGAAATATCTACACATTGTTAGAATTGTGCAGACTTTTGATACTTTTAAAGACTTTTTAAATCTCAGATGAAGCTTTCACTGCAAAAAAGAGTGGAACTTGGGAACAAGTTTCCGTTTCTCGTGTTTTGAGAGATTTCTGTAAATACAGCCTCTACTAAACAATGTGTCTGCTGTACTTTACGTCTTATCCCTTAAGTCATAAACCTCAAGAGTTTATTAGAAGTATTTTGTGTTGTGGCAGGCCATTTTTTATATCTACTCATCACAATGGGAAACACTGATGTACAAGTCCTTCAGAATCTCCTGTCTTTTCTATGTCAATTTATACAGAAATATTATTTCTTGAACTTTTGAAGCGTATGACCACAATTATAGTATTTATAGCTGACCCACACATAGTTCTACATCTACATAGAGATCTATATAGTTATATGCACATTTTAATAGTGATTCTTGTTAAGACTGCAGCATGTTTTACTTGAAGTGCATGTGGATTATGACCAGTGTTGAGTAGTGTTACTTTAAAAGTAGGTAGTACTCCCAATACTTAACATTATTGTATCACTTTGCTTTGCTGAACACGGTAACGTAATCATTGAAATATCAAACGAGCAATAAATGTGTTTGAGCTTTATTTCTCTTTTATAAGATAAGATAATCCTTTATTGTCCCACATGGGGAAATTTCATTGTTGCAACGCAGGTAGGTATAGAGGTAGATACAGAAGAAAAGAACAGATCACTTATAGGAAGTTTGAAAAAAACACTCGCAGTGAACGACATCGTCTTTTATTTAAATCACACTCAAAAAACAGGACGTGTCTTCAGGAAAGAAGTGGCTTTGATTTGCATGAGTGACAGGTGCGTGACAGGTGCGTTTTATCATGACCAGTTTAACTCAAGGACCATTTTGAATGTGACGTTTGTGGCACATGAAACACATCTGTCTGATGAGTGTATTATTATTCTTATTATAATATTATATATTATAGAGTGTCTCTGCATAAATGTGTGTTTTGTGTAGAGCCTCACACACCTGTAGTAGAGCTGTCAATCATTCTAATCCGTTCAGGTGCAGAAATAATAGAAATGTATGAAGAAACAAACATAGCCCTGAGTCCGTGCTTACAATGGGTGCGGGCGTGTGAGTGCGGGCGTGTGGGTGCGGGCGTGTGGGTGCGGGCGTGTGAGTGCGGGCGTGTGGGTGCGGGCGTGTGAGTGCGGGTGTGTGGGCGTGTGGGTGCGGGCGTGTGAGTGCGAGCGTGTGGGTGCGGGCGTGTGAGTGCGGGTGTGTGGGCGTGTGGGTGCGGGCGTGTGAGTGCGAGCGTGTGGGTGCGGGCGTGTGAGTGCGGGCGTGTGGGTGCGGGCGTGTGAGTGCGGGTGTGTGGGCGTGTGGGTGCGGGCGTGTGAGTGCGAGCGTGTGGATGCGGGCGTGTGGGTGCGGGCGTGTGAGTGCGAGCGTGTGAGTGCGGGCGTGTGAGTGCGGGCGTGTGGGTGCGGGCGTGTGAGTGCGAGCGTGTGAGTGCGGGCGTGTGAGTGCGGGCGTGTGGGTGCGGGCGTGTGGGTGCGGGCGTGTGAGTGCGGGCGTGTGGACGTGTGGGTGCGGGCGTGTGAGTGCGGGCGTGTGGGCGTGTGGGTGCGGGCGTGTGGGCGTGTGGGTGCGGGCGTGTGGGTGCGGCCGTGTGAGTGCGGGCGTGTGGGTGCGGCCGTGTGGGTGCGGGCGTGTGAGTGTGGGCGTGTGGGTGCGGGCATGTAGGCGCAGCCTCCAGTCTGCAACCTCATAGCTGCTTTTTGCATTCACAGTTTTTGAGTGTTTGTCGCACTTGTCACACAAACACCTCTAAAGAAACAAAGATTTACATATATTACTTCCAGATACCGGAAACACGTCATTGTGACTTGTTTTGCTTGGCTCGTGCCTTTAGTGTTTCCTCATCGTTGTAGCTCAGTGTTTGTGTTGTACGTCATCACCCCGCGACAGCTCACGTGCGCGTGGATCCGGTACGTGACGTTTATCTTCTCTTCGCGACAAAACACCGGGTTTTTGTGTTTAATGCTTCGTCTGCTTTTTATTTATTGTGTGGTTTGATTCCTCGCATGCCACAGTGTCCCTCTGTCCACCACGGTGTCCCTCTGTCCACCACGGTGTCCCTCTGTCCACCACGGTGTCCCTCTGCCTCCTCACGGTGTCCCTCTGTCCACCACGGTGTCCCTCTGCCTCCTCACGGTGTCCCTCTGTCCCCTCACGGTGTCCCTCTGTCCCCTCACGGTGTCCCTCTGCCTCCTCACGGTGTCCCTCTGCCTCCTCACGGTGTCCCTCTGTCACGGTGTCCCTCTGCCTCCTCACGGTGTCCCTCTGTCCCCTCACGGTGTCCCTCTGTCCCCTCACGGTGTCCCTCTGTCCACCACGGTGTCCCTCTGCCTCCTCACGGTGTCCCTCTGTCCCCTCACGGTGTCCCTCTGCCTCCTCACGGTGTCCCTCTGTCACGGTGTCCCTCTGCCCCCTCACGGTGTCCCTCTGTCCTCCACGGTGTCCCTCTGTCCCCCACAGTCCAGTGAAGTGTCCCTCTGTCCCCCACGGTCCAGTGAAATGTCCCTCTGCCCCCTCACGGTGTCCCTCTGTCCCCCACTGTCCAGTGAAGTGTCCCTCTGTCGCCCACGGTCCATTGAAGTGTCCCTCTGTCCCCCACGGTCCATTGAAGTGTCCCTCTGCCCCCCACGGTCCATTGAAGTGTCCCTCTGCCCCCCACGGTCCATTGAAGTGTCCCTCTGCCCCCCACGGTCCATTGAAGTGTCCCTCTGCCCCCCACGGTCTAGTGAAGTGTCCCTCCCTCTGTCCCCCCACGGTCCAGTGAAGTGTCCCTCTGTCCGCCTCGGTCCAGTGAAGTGTCCCTCTGTCCGCCTCGGTCCAGTGAAGTGTCCCTCTGTCCCCTCACGGTCCAGTGAAGTGTCCCCTCACGGTCCAGTGAAGTGTCCCTCTGCCCCCTCACGGTCCAGTGAAGTGTCCCTCTGTCCGCCTCGGTCCAGTGAAGTGTCCCTCTGTCCGCCTCGGTCCAGTGAAGTGTCCCTCTGTCCCCTCACGGTCCAGTGAAGTGTCCCCTTACGGTCCAGTGAAGTGTCCCCTCACGGTCCAGTGAAGTGTCCCTCTGTCCCCTCACGGTCCAGTGAAGTGTCCCCTTACGGTCCAGTGAAGTGTCCCCTCACGGTCCAGTGAAGTGTCCCTCTGCCCCCTCACGGTCCAGTGAAGTGTCCCTCTGTCCGCCTCGGTCCAGCGAAGTGTCCCTCTGCCCCCATACAGTCCAGTGAAGTGTCCCCTCACGGTCCAGTGAAGTGCCCCTCTGTCCCCTCACGGTCCAGTGAAGTGTCCCCTCACAGTCCAGCGAAGTGTCCCTCTTCCCTCACAGTCCAGCGAAGTGTCCCTCTTCCCTCACAGTCCAGTGAAGTGTCCCCTCACGGTCCAGCGAAGTGTCCCTCTTCCCTCACAGTCCAGCGAAGTGTCCCTCTTCCCTCACAGTCCAGTGAAGTGTCCCCTCACAGTCCAGCGAAGTGTCCCTCTTCCCTCACAGTCCAGCGAAGTGTCCCTCTTCCCTCACAGTCCAGTGAAGTGTCCCCTCACGGTCCAGTGAAGTGTCCCCTCACAGTCCAGCGAAGTGTCCCTCTTCCCTCACAGTCCAGCGAAGTGTCCCTCTTCCCTCACAGTCCAGTGAAGTGTCCCCTCACGGTCCAGCGAAGTGTCCCTCTTCCCTCACAGTCCAGCGAAGTGTCCCTCTTCCCTCACAGTCCAGTGAAGTGTCCCCTCACAGTCCAGCGAAGTGTCCCTCTTCCCTCACAGTCCAGTGAAGTGTCCCCTCACGGTCCAGCGAAGTGTCCCTCTGTCCCTCAGGCTCATATCGTGGTGTTTTTGGTCTTGTTATACCGTCCCATCCCCACGAGAACAGAGAGGCCTCAGATCATGCAGCGTCCTGGTGGAAGGACAGATCTCGCCTTTATTTGAAATAATATGTCCCCTGTGTCCCTCACACGTCTCTCCAGAGCAGAGGATGAAGAGCTCGATCGTGGAGAGTTCATTTTGAAGCTCAGACTGTTCTTCTAGTTTTGATGCTAGTTTAAGTATTGATTAGTATTCGATTTTTGATACTTTTCCCAACTCTAGGTCTAAGTGGACATTTGTCCTTAAACGGGGTGGGCGTCGCTGAAGTGGTGTCCCTTGTGTCCACGCCCGTCGGTCAGTGTCCCATCATGAGTGACAGTGAGGAGGACGTGCCCGCGCTGTCCGCCCACACGCTGGCTGCACTGCAGGAGTTTTATGCAGAGAATCTGGCCCTTCAGACCCCAGAGCCCTTCTCTGTGGGGGCCATGGAGGAGGACTGGGTAAGGGCCTGGTCAGCACCTCGCGTGGTCAGCACCTCGCGTGGTCAGCACCTCGCGTGGTCAGCACCTCGCGTGGTCAGCACCTCGCGTGGTCAGCACCTCGCGTGGTCAGCACCTCGCGTGGTCAGCACCTCGTGTGGTCAGCACCTCGTGTGGTCAGCACCTCGTGTGGTCAGCACACACACACTCACCTGTGCTTTTGTTCGTCTGCTCTTTGTGTTTATTTGTAACACAATTCATGTCGGTCCTATTTATGTTTAAAGTTAACTGTTTTTAGTAGCAATTATAGCTACAAAGTATTGATGCTAATGCTAAATGACTACATGTCCCCACATGTCCTCACATGTCTCTACATGTCCCCACATGTCCCCACATGTCCTCACATGTCCTCACATGTCCTCACATGTCCCCACATGTCCTCACATGTCCCTTTACCCCGTTTGCACACATTCAGGGCCTTAGTTCAGACTCTGGTGTTTAAATGTAGTGAAACTGTAGCCACAGCTGTCCTGGGGCAGACTGACGGCTGAACTGCATCTCGTGCCACTTCTTTGATTTGATGATGTTCATGTTCTGATAAAGAGCGAGACTCTTCCAAAACTCTTCATGTGATTGTGATTCAAACTGGCTCAAATGTGCGCGTCATGTTTTAGGTTTGATTAGTATCTTCTTCTTGTTACTCTGACAACCGCCGGCCCCTCCCTCACACCGGCCCCTCCCTCACACCGGCCCCTCCCTCACACCGGCCCCTCCCTCACACCGGCCCCTCCCTCACACCGGCCCCTCCCTCACACCGGCCCCTCCCTCACACCGGCCCCTCCCTCACACCGGCCCCTCCCTCACACCGGCCCCTCCCTCTCACCGGCCCCTCCCTCTCACCGGCCCCTCCCTCACACCGGCCCCTCCCTCTCACCGGCCCCTCCCTCTCACCGGCCCCTCCCTCACACCGGCCCCTCCCTCTCACCGGCCCCTCCCTCTCACCGGCCCCTCCCTCTCACCGGCCCCTCCCTCTCACCGGCCCCTCCCTCACACCGGCCCCTCCCTCACACCGGCCCCTCCCTCACACCGGCCCCTCCCTCACACCGGCCGCTCCCTCTCACCGGCCCCTCCCTCTCACCGGCCCCTCCCTCTCACCGGCCCCTCCCTCACACCGGCCCCTCCCTCACACCGGCCGCTCCCTCTCACCGGCCCCTCCCTCTCACCGGCCCCTCCCTCTCACCGGCCCCTCCCTCACACCGGCCCCTCCCTCACACCGGCCCCTCCCTCACACCGGCCCCTCCCTCACACCGGCCCCTCCCTCACACCGGCCCCTCCCTCTGCATTAACAGTTGTTTGCATAAATACACAGATACATATAGATACTTGGTGTCTTACCTGTTCTAGAGCTTTAGTTTTCTTATTCAAATGTTATTTGTGTCTCAGGGCCTGAGTCAGTTCTGGTACAGCGAGGACACAGCCAGGAACCTGTCAGAGGAGCTGCTCCTGCAGGCGGGGCCCCGAGGGAGGTACACACAGAGAGACTGTGAGAGCTCAGGATTGTGTGTGTGTCTCTTCTCTGGATTGTGTGTGTGTGTGTGTGTCTTCTCAGGATTGTGTATGTGTGTGTGTGTGTCTTCTCAGGATTGTGTGTGTGTGTGTGTGTGTCTCTTCTCTGGATTGCGTGTGTGTGTGTGTGTGTCTCTTCTCAGGATTGCGTGTGTGTGTGTGTGTCCCTTCTCAGGATTGCGTGTGTGTGTCTCCTCAGGATTGCGTGTGTGTGTCTCCTCAGGATTGCGTGTGTGTGTGTCTCTTCTCAGGATTGTGTGTGTGTCTTCTCAGGATTGAGTGTGTGTGTGTGTGTCTCTTCTCTGGATTGCGTGTGTGTGTGTGTGTCCCTTCTCAGGATTGCGTGTGTGTGTCTCCTCAGGATTGCGTGTGTGTGTCTCCTCAGGATTGCGTGTGTGTGTCTCCTCAGGATTGCGTGTGTGTGTGTCTCTTCTCAGGATTGTGTGTGTGTCTTCTCAGGATTGAGTGTGTGTGTGTGTGTCTCTTCTCTGGATTGCGTGTGTGTGTGTGTGTCCCTTCTCAGGATTGCGTGTGTGTGTCTCCTCAGGATTGCGTGTGTGTGTCTCCTCAGGATTGCGTGTGTGTGTCTCCTCAGGATTGCGTGTGTGTGTGTCTCTTCTCAGGATTGCGTGTGTGTGTGCGCCCAGTGTGTACCAGAAGCTGAAGCAGGGCGTCCTCGAGGGCTCGCAGGGCGTGTCTGTGGCGCTGTTGGAGTTCGACCGCAGGTTTGCCTCATACGGGGACGACTTCATCTTCTATGACTACCAGCGACCTCTGACCCTGCCCTCTGAGGTCCAGGAGCACAGTTTTGATGTGGTCCTGGCTGACCCGCCCTACCTGTCCCACGAGTGCCTGAGCAAAGTGGCCCAGACCGTCCTGTACCTGAGCAAAGGCAAAGTGCTGCTGTGCACCGGTGAGGCTTCTAGTGCTCCCTGCAGAGCATCAGGGTAACAGTCACATTCTGTATTAAGACGCTGTGGACGTCTCCTTAGCAACAGGTAAACAAATGAGCGGATGTTAGGAGGGACGCCAAACGGACACAGTTTGTTCTAATCAGTTTGTGGGACTGTGGTATGACACTCTGAGACGTGCGTTACACTCTGAGACGTGCGTTACACTCTGAGACGTGCGTTACACTCTGAGACGTGCGTTACACTCTGAGACGCGTGCGTTACACTCTGAGACGCGTGCGTTACACTCTGAGACACGTGCGTTACACTCTGAGACACGTGCGTTACACTCTGAGACGTGCGTTACACTCTGAGACACGTGCGTTACACTCTGAGACACGTGCGTTACACTCTGAGACACGTGCGTTACACTCTGAGACACGTGCGTTACACTCTGAGACACGTGCGTTACACTCTGAGACGTGCGTTACACTCTGAGACACGTGCGTTACACTCTGAGACACGTGCGTTACACTCTGAGACACGTGCGTTACACTCTGAGACACGTGCGTTACACGTGCGGTGCGTTACACTCTGAGACGTGCGTTACACTCTGAGACGTGCGTTACACTCTGAGACACGTGCGTTACACTCTGAGACACGTGCGTTACACTCTGAGACACGCGCGTTACACTCTGAGACACGCGCGTTACACTCTGAGACACGCGCGTTACACTCTGAGACACGCGCGTTACACTCTGAGACACGCGCGTTACACTCTGAGACACGCGCGTTACACTCTGAGACACGCGCGTTACACTCTGAGACACGCGCGTTACACTCTGAGACACGCGCGTTACACTCTGAGACACGCGCGTTACACTCTGAGACACGCGCGTTACACTCTGAGACACGCGCGTTACACTCTGAGACACGCGCGTTACACTCTGAGACACGTGCGGCGCGTTACACTCTGAGACGCGCGTTACACTCTGAGACGCGCGTTACACTCTGAGACGTGCGTTACACTCTGAGACACGTGCGTTACACGTGCGGTGCGTTACACTCTGAGACGTGCGTTACACTCTGAGACGTGCGTTACACTCTGAGACGTGCGTTACACTCTGAGACGTGCGTTACACTCTGAGACACGCGCGTTACACTCTGAGACACGTGCGGCGCGTTACACTCTGAGACGCGCGTTACACTCTGAGACGCGCGTTACACTCTGAGACGTGCGTTACACTCTGAGACACGTGCGTTACACGTGCGGTGCGTTACACTCTGAGACGTGCGTTACACTCTGAGACGTGCGTTACACTCTGAGACGTGCGTTACACTCTGAGACACGTGCGTTACACTCTGAGACACGTGCGTTACACTCTGAGACACGTGCGTTACACTCTGAGACACGTGCGTTACACTCTGAGACACGTGCGTTACACTCTGAGACACGTGCGTTACACTCTGAGACACGTGCGTTACACTCTGAGACACGTGCGTTACACTCTGAGACACGTGCGTTACACTCTGAGACGCGCGTTACACTCTGAGACGCGCGTTACACTCTGAGACGCGCGTTACACTCTGAGACGCGCGTTACACTCTGAGACGCGCGTTACACTCTGAGACACGTGCGTTACACTCTGAGACACGTGCGTTACACTCTGAGACACGTGCGTTACACTCTGAGACACGTGCGTTACACTCTGAGACACGTGCGTTACACTCTGAGACACGTGCGTTACACTCTGAGACGCGCGTTACACTCTGAGACGCGCGTTACACTCTGAGACGCGCGTTACACTCTGAGACACGCGTTACACTCTGAGACACGTGCGTTACACTCTGAGACACGTGCGTTACACGTGCGGTGCGTTACACTCTGAGACGTGCGTTACACTCTGAGACGTGCGTTACACTCTGAGACGTGCGTTACACTCTGAGACGTGCGTTACACTCTGAGACACGTGCGTTACACTCTGAGACACGCGCGTTACACTCTGAGACACGCGCGTTACACTCTGAGACACGCGCGTTACACTCTGAGACACGCGCGTTACACTCTGAGACACGCGCGTTACACTCTGAGACACGCGCGTTACACTCTGAGACACGCGCGTTACACTCTGAGACACGCGCGTTACACTCTGAGACACGCGCGTTACACTCTGAGACACGCGCGTTACACTCTGAGACACGCGCGTTACACTCTGAGACACGTGCGGCGCGTTACACTCTGAGACGCGCGTTACACTCTGAGACGCGCGTTACACTCTGAGACACGCGCGTTACACTCTGAGACACGTGCGTTACACTCTGAGACACGTGCGTTACACTCTGAGACACGCGCGTTACACTCTGAGACACGCGCGTTACACTCTGAGACACGCGCGTTACACTCTGAGACACGCGCGTTACACTCTGAGACACGCGCGTTACACTCTGAGACGCGCGTTACACTCTGAGACGCGCGTTACACTCTGAGACACGCGCGTTACACTCTGAGACACGTGCGGTGCGTTACACTCTGAGATGCGCGTTACACTCTGAGACGCGCGTTACACTCTGAGACGCGCGTTACACTCTGAGACACGCGCGTTACACTCTGAGACACGCGCGTTACACTCTGAGACACGCGCGTTACACTCTGAGACGCGCGTTACACTCTGAGACACGTGCGTTACACTCTGAGACACGTGCGTTACACTCTGAGACACGTGCGTTACACTCTGAGACACGTGCGTTACACTCTGAGACGCGCGTTACACTCTGAGACGCGCGCGTTACACTCTGAGACGCGCGCGTTACACTCTGAGACACGCGCGTTACACTCTGAGACACGCGCGTTACACTCTGAGACACGCGCGTTACACTCTGAGACACGCGCGTTACACTCTGAGACACGCGCGTTACACTCTGAGACACGCGCGTTACACTCTGAGACACGTGCGGCGCGTTACACTCTGAGACGCGCGTTACACTCTGAGACGCGCGTTACACTCTGAGACGCGCGTTACACTCTGAGACGCGCGTTACACTCTGAGACGCGCGTTACACTCTGAGACACGCGCGTTACACTCTGAGACACGTGCGGTGCGTTACACTCTGAGATGCGCGTTACACTCTGAGACGCGCGTTACACTCTGAGACGCGCGTTACACTCTGAGACACGCGCGTTACACTCTGAGACACGCGCGTTACACTCTGAGACACGCGCGTTACACTCTGAGACGCGCGTTACACTCTGAGACGCGCGTTACACTCTGAGACGCGCGTTACACTCTGAGACGCGCGTTACACTCTGAGACGCGCGTTACACTCTGAGACACGCGTTACACTCTGAGACACGTGCGTTACACTCTGAGACACGTGCGTTACACGTGCGGTGCGTTACACTCTGAGACGTGCGTTACACTCTGAGACGTGCGTTACACTCTGAGACGTGCGTTACACTCTGAGACGTGCGTTACACACGCGCGTTACACTCTGAGACACGCGCGTTACACTCTGAGACACGTGCGGCGCGTTACACTCTGAGACGCGCGTTACACTCTGAGACGCGCGTTACACTCTGAGACACGCGCGTTACACTCTGAGACACGTGCGGTGCGTTACACTCTGAGATGCGCGTTACACTCTGAGACGCGCGTTACACTCTGAGACGCGCGTTACACTCTGAGACGCGCGTTACACTCTGAGACACGCGCGTTACACTCTGAGACACGCGCGTTACACTCTGAGACACGCGCGTTACACTCTGAGACGCGCGCGTTACACTCTGAGACGCGCGCGTTACACTCTGAGACGCGCGCGTTACACTCTGAGACGCGCGCGTTACACTCTGAGACGCGCGTTACACTCTGAGACGCGCGTTACACTCTGAGACGCGCGTTACACTCTGAGACGCGCGTTACACTCTGAGACGCGCGTTACACTCTGAGACGCGCGTTACACTCTGAGACGCGCGTTACACTCTGAGACACGTGCGTTACACTCTGAGACACGTGCGTTACACGTGCGGTGCGTTACACTCTGAGACGTGCGTTACACTCTGAGACGTGCGTTACACTCTGAGACACGTGCGTTACACTCTGAGACACGTGCGTTACACTCTGAGACACGTGCGTTACACTCTGAGACGTGCGTTACACTCTGAGACGCGCGTTACACTCTGAGACGCGCGTTACACTCTGAGACGCGCGTTACACTCTGAGACACGCGTTACACTCTGAGACACGCGTTACACTCTGAGACACGCGCGTTACACTCTGAGACACGCGCGTTACACTCTGAGACACGCGCGTTACACTCTGAGACACGCGCGTTACACTCTGAGACACGCGCGTTACACTCTGACACACGCGCGGCGCGTTACACTCTGAGACACGCGCGTTACACTCTGAGACACGCGCGTTACACTCTGAGACACGCGCGTTACACTCTGAGACACGCGCGTTACACTCTGAGACACGTGCGGTGCGTTACACTCTGAGACGCGCGTTACACTCTGAGACGCGCGTTACACTCTGAGACGCGCGTTACACTCTGAGACGCGCGTTACACTCTGAGACACGCGCGTTACACTCTGAGACACGCGCGTTACACTCTGAGACACGCGCGTTACACTCTGAGACACGCGCGTTACACTCTGAGACACGCGCGTTACACTCTGAGACACGCGCGTTACACTCTGAGACGCGCGTTACACTCTGAGACGCGCGTTACACTCTGAGACGCGCGTTACACTCTGAGACGCGCGTTACACTCTGAGACGCGCGCGTTACACTCTGAGACGCGCGCGTTACACTCTGAGACGCGCGCGTTACACTCTGAGACACGCGCGTTACACTCTGAGACGCGCGTTACACTCTGAGACGCGCGTTACACTCTGAGACGCGCGTTACACTCTGAGACGCGCGTTACACTCTGAGACGCGCGTTACACTCTGAGACGCGCGCGTTACACTCTGAGACGCGCGCGTTACACTCTGAGACGCGCGCGTTACACTCTGAGACGCGCGCGTTACACTCTGAGACGCGCGCGTTACACTCTGAGACGCGCGTTACACTCTGAGACGCGCGTTACACTCTGAGACGCGCGTTACACTCTGAGACGCGCGTTACACTCTGAGACGCGCGTTACACTCTGAGACGCGCGTTACACTCTGAGACGCGCGTTACACTCTGAGACGCGCGTTACACTCTGAGACGCGCGTTACACTCTGAGACGCGCGTTACACTCTGAGACGCGCGTTACACTCTGAGACGCGCGTTACACTCTGAGACGCGCGTTACACTCTGAGACACGCGCGTTACACTCTGAGACACGCGCGTTACACTCTGAGACACGCGCGTTACACTCTGAGACACGCGCGTTACACTCTGAGACACGCGCGTTACACTCTGAGACACGCGCGTTACACTCTGAGACACGCGCGTTACACTCTGAGACACGCGCGTTACACTCTGAGACACGCGCGTTACACTCTGAGACGCGCGTTACACTCTGAGACACGCGTTACACTCTGAGACACGCGCGTTACACTCTGAGATGCGCGTTACACTCTGAGACGCGCGTTACACTCTGAGACGCGCGTTACACTCTGAGACGCGCGTTACACTCTGAGACGCGCGTTACACTCTGAGACGCGCGTTACACTCTGAGACACGCGTTACACTCTGAGACACGTGCGTTACACTCTGAGACGTGCGTTACACTCTGAGACGCGCGTTACACTCTGAGACGCGCGTTACACTCTGAGACGCGCGTTACACTCTGAGACACGCGCGTTACACTCTGAGACACGCGCGTTACACTCTGAGACACGCGCGTTACACTCTGAGACACGCGTTACACTCTGAGACGTGCGTTACACTCTGAGACGCGCGTTACACTCTGAGACACGCGTTACACTCTGAGACACGCGTTACACTCTGAGACACGCGCGTTACACTCTGAGATGCGCGTTACACTCTGAGACACGCGTTACACTCTGAGACACGCGTTACACTCTGAGACGTGCGTTACACTCTGAGACACGCATTACACTCAGAGTGTAACACGCGTCTCAGAGTGTGACGCGCGTTACACTCTGAGACACGCGCGTTACACTCTGAGACACGCGCGTTACACTCTGAGACGCGCGTTACACTCTGAGACACGCGTTACACTCTGAGACGCGCGTTACACTCTGAGACGCGCGTTACACTCTGAGACACGCGTTACACTCTGAGACACGCGCGTTACACTCTGAGACACGCGCGTTACACTCTGAGATGCGCGTTACACTCTGAGACGCGCGTTACACTCTGAGACGCGCGTTACACTCTGAGACGCGCGTTACACTCTGAGACGCGCGTTACACTCTGAGACGCGCGTTACACTCTGAGACACGTGCGTTACACTCTGAGACACGTGCGTTACACTCTGAGACGTGCGTTACACTCTGAGACGCGCGTTACACTCTGAGACGCGCGTTACACTCTGAGACGCGCGTTACACTCTGAGACACGCGCGTTACACTCTGAGACACGCGCGTTACACTCTGAGACGCGCGTTACACTCTGAGACACGCGTTACACTCTGAGACGCGCGTTACACTCTGAGACGCGCGTTACACTCTGAGACGTGCGTTACACTCTGAGACGCGCGTTACACTCTGAGACACGCGTTACACTCTGAGACACGCGCGTTACACTCTGAGATGCGCGTTACACTCTGAGACACGCGTTACACTCTGAGACACGCGTTACACTCTGAGACGTGCGTTACACTCTGAGACACGCATTACACTCAGAGTGTAACACGCGTCTCAGAGTGTGACGCACGTTACACTCTGAGACGACGCGCGTTACTCTCTGCGTCGCTGCTTTAAACTGTGTAACGCTCCTGGTTAAAGTCTTATGTGGTTTGTACGTGATGTGGAGGATGTGGACGATGACCAGTGTCTGTCTCTGCTGTTGTAGGAGCCGTGATGCAGAGCACGGCCAAAGAGCTGCTGAATGTGGACATGTGCCACTTCCTCCCACAACATCACCGCAACCTCTCCAATGACTTTCGCTGCTACGCCAACTACCCATCATCCCTGCTGTCTGCAGGGGGCGGCCCGCTCTGATTGGACCACTGGAAAGGGTGGAGTGGAACGGTTCACTGTGTGTTGTCTTATCTACACCCTCCTCACATCTGTCCTCTGGAACTATCTGTCCTCTCATGGATGAGAGTGGAAACGTCCAGATGATACAACTGAACCTTTTTCTACAATGGAACACTCCTGGACCAATGAGGGATTACTATGACTTCATTATCATAAGTTGTTTGAATCTGTCGGTCTAGAGGTAATTCTGTTAGTCCAGCACATACACCGTGAGCCTATGACTGCCCCCCTGTGGCAAAGTGTCAAAACATTTATCTTATTGGCCGTCACAAAGGAGGCTAACATTTTTGGATATCAACCACCTTCCCATTCAATGTCATGTATGAGGGCTCAAAGTAACTATGTAAAGCCTCAATCTTTAAAAGTAAATATGTTAATAATGTTGTTGTGAATCATTTGACTTGGTTAATTTTGATGTATCATGTAATTTCCATTATATGTAAATGTCCAGAGCGTTTGCGTCTTCACCATTCATCTGTCCAGAGCGTTTGCGTCTTCACCATTCATCTGTCCAGAGCGTTCGCATCCGCACCATTCATCTGTCCAGAGTGTTCGCATCCGCACCATTCATCTGTCCAGAGCGTTCGCATCCGCACCATTCATCTGTCCAGAGCGTTCGCATCCGCACCATTCATCTGTCCAGAGCGTTCGCGTCTTCACCATTCATCTGTCCAGAGCGTTCGGGTCTACACCATGCATCTGCCCAGAGCGTTCGAGTCTACACCATTCATCTGTCCAGAGCGTTCGCGTCTACACCATTCATCTGTCCAGGGGGTTTGCGTCCGCACCATTCATCTGTCCAGAGCGTTTGCGTCCGCACCATTCATCTGTCCAGAGCGTTTGCGTCCGCACCATTCATCTGTCCAGAGCGTTTGCATCCGCACCATTCATCTGTCCAGAGCGTTCGCGTCTACACCATTCATCTGTCCAGAGCGTTCGTGTCTACACCATTCATCTGTCCAGAGCGTTCGCGTCTGCACCATTCATCTGTCCAGGGGGTTTGCGTCCGCACCATTCATCTGCCCAGCGCGTTTGCATCCGCACCATTCATCTGTCCAGAGCGTTCGCGTCTACACCATTCATCTGTCCAGAGCCTTCGCACCATTCATCCGTCCAGAGCGTTCGCGTCTACACCATTCATCCGTCCAGAGCGTTCGCGTCTACACCATTCATCTGTCCAGAGCGTTTGCATCCGCACCATTCATCTGTCCAGGGGGTTTGCGTCCGCAGCATTCATCTGTCCAGAGCATTTGCGTCCGCACCATTCATCTGTCCAGAGCGTTCGCGTCTACACCATTCATCTGTCCAGAGCCTTCGCACCATTCATCCGTCCAGAGCGTTCGCGTCTACACCATTCATCTGTCCAGAGCCTTCAAACCATTCATCTGTCCAGAGCCTTCAAACCATTCATCTATCCAGAGCGTCTGCAGTAGAAAACAATATTGATCTTTGTATATTGCTGTTGCCGCGGCGACCAGAGGGTTATGTGATTTTTTTCGTCGTTTAAAAACAGATTCAAAACTTTTAAACAATGTTCAAGTTTTAATGTTGAGTTAAAGATGAAACATGAACAGGACAAACTTCTGGTTTTATTCATTGTCCCGGGACAGTTCGGGTCCAGACGGTGTTGTCCCGGGACAGTTCGGGTCCAGAAGAGCAGAGGGGGACTCAGACGGTGTTGTCCCGGGACAGTTCGGGTCCAGAAGAGCAGAGGCGGACTCAGACGGTGTTGTCCCGGGACAGTTCGGGTCCAGAAAAGCAGAGGGGGACAGTTCGGGTCCAGAAAAGCAGAGGGGGACAGTTCGGGTCCAGATGGTGTTGTCCCGGAACAGTTCGGGTCCAGAAGAGCAGAGGGGGACAGTTCGGGTCCAGATGGTGTTGTCCCGGAACAGTTCGGGTCCAGAAGAGCAGAGGGGGACAGTTCGGGTCCAGATGGTGTTGTCCCGGGACAGTTCGGGTCCAGAAGAGCAGAGGGGGACAGTTCGGGTCCAGATGGTGTTGTCCCGGAACAGTTCGGGTCCAGAAGAGCAGAGGGGGACAGTTCGGGTCCAGAAGAGCAGAGGGGGACAGTTCGGGTCCAGATGGTGTTGTCCCGGAACAGTTCGGGTCCAGAAGAGCAGAGGGGGACTCAGACGGTGTTGTCTTGCTCCATCAGGGGGACACAGGTGCAGCCCACGGCCACTGAGATGTAGTGCTCGCTGTAGGTGAAGCGTCCCGCCACACACGGGCCCCTGCGCCTCAGCACCACGGCCGGGGCCAACACAGGAACACTCCGGAAGTCTGCGCTCTCCTGTCCGTACGGGCCAATCAGACAACCCCGGCACAGACAGTACGCCTCCGGGATGGAGCGAGGGTAACGGGACGACTCATGGGACATCCTGAAACACACACGCACACGCACGCGCACGCGCACACACACGCGCACACACACACACGCGCACGCGCACACACACGCGCACACAGCAAACCACAATATTACAAATCTTAAGGTTGTTGTGTAGATGTGTCTTTGAGTTTTACTCGTGTCTTGCTCATGGACACAACACGTCACTGCAGATGAGGAAATCTAGTCTGGGCCGGGGGGCTTTAGTCTGGGCTGGGGGGCTTTAGTCTGGGCTGGGGGGCTTTAGTCTGGGCCGGGGGACTTTAGTCTGGGCCGGGGGCCGGGGGCCGGGGGGCTTTAGTCTGGGCCGGGGGCAGAACGGCAGCTCACACTTGACCTCCCCTCGCGCACGGCACTGACCTGTAGGCCCAGGGGGAGATGCTGAGCAGGTTGACCGGCAGCGGGGCCCCGGAGGCGGCTGAGGCCCACGCGGCGGACGGGCAGCTGCTGTTGAGCTGCTCCGGGTTCTGCTCCAGCTGCAGCGCGTGGTGGAACGCGCTCATGATGCCCACGGACAACCGGCCGTACATCTGCTCCAGGATCTCCTCCGGGAGGGGCAAGCACGCGCGGCGCACGGGGGGCTTCTTACGGGCCGGCCCGGCCCCGAAGACACCGTCCGGTCCCGGGCCCAGACACAGGAGCAGGAGCCAGGTCCACAGCAGCGCGGACAAGCCCGCTCGGACCTGCCGGGACAATGCGTTACTGCAAAACTCGGACACACTCGGACACACTCGGACACACTCGGACACACTCGGAAACACTCGGAAACACTCGGACACACTCGGACACAGGCAGGTTTCATGAATCAAAGTTCATCTGACACTGACGGTGCCACGGTCACGTGTGCCGCGCGCGCTCACGTACCTGGGCTCTCTCTGGGGTCCCGCACCGACAGACGCGTGAGGCTCGGGACATGTCCGTGAGGCGTGGACCCAGGACGGGCACGAACACCTCAGGGCTCAGCACATCTCTGTGAAGGAGGTGGAGGAGGGGGAGGAGGAGGAGTGAGGAGGAGGAGGAGGGGGAGGAGGAAGAGGAGGAGGAGGAGGGTAAAGTCCTTCTCTTCCCCATATTTCCTTGAATTATTATGTGAATGTTTTATGAAGAAAAAAATCATTTGAAATATAAATTATATTTATATTTCTTTTGGTCAAATTTATAAAGCGTTTTTCTACCGTCAAAGCGCTTTACATCAAGGAACCACACACACACACACACACATCACACACACACACACACACACACACACACACACACACTCACACACATCACACACACACACACACACACACACACACACACATCACACACACACACACACACACACATCACACACACACTCACACACACACATCACACACACACACACACACACACATCACACACACACATCACACACACACACACACACACACACACACATCACACACACACACACACACACACACACATCACACACACACATCACACACACACATCACACACACACATCACACACACACATCACACACACACATCACACACACACACACACACACACATATACATCACACACACATCACACACACTCACTCACACACACACTCACACACACACACACACACACACACACACACACACATCACACACACACATCACACACACATCACACACACATCGGAGGGGGCTGGAGGAGCTGAAGGAGCTGGAGGAACTGGAGGAGCTGAAGCTGAAGGAGCTGGAGGAGCTGGAACAGCTGGAGGAACTGGAGGAGCTGAAGGAGCTGAAGGAGCTGGAGGAGCAGAAGGAGCTGGAGGAGCCGGAGGAGCTGATGCTGAAGGAGCTGAAGCTGAAGGAGCTGGAGGAGCTGAAGGAGCTGAAGGAACCGAAGGAGCTGATGCTGAAGGAGCTGAAGCTGAAGGAGCTGGAGGAGCTGGAGGAGCTGAATTTGAAGGAGCTGGAGGAGCTGGAGGAGCTGGAGGAGCTGGAGGAGTTGGGGGAGCTGGAGGAGCTGGGGGAGCTGGAGGAGCTGAAGCTGAAGGAGATGGAGGAGCTGAAGGAGCTGTAGGAGCTGAAGGAGCTGGAGGAGCTGAAGGAGCTGGAGGAGCTGGAGGAGCTGAAGCTGAAGGAGCTGGAGGAGCTGGAGGAGCTGAAGGAACCGATGGAGCCGGAGGAGCTGGAGGAGCTGAAGGAGCTGAAGCTGAAGGAGCTGTAGGAGCTGAAGGAGCTGGAGGAGTTGAAGGAGCCGGAGGAGCCGGAGGAGCTGGAGGAGCTGAAGGAGCTGGAGGAGCTGGAGGATCTGAAGCTGAAGGAGCTGAAGGAGCTGGAGGAGCTGGAGGAGCTGAAGGAGCTGGAGGAGCTGAAGGAGCCGGAGGGGCTGAAGGACCTGGAGGAGCTGAAGGAGCTGAAGGAGCTGGAGGAGCTGGAGGAGCTGAAGGAACCGAAGGAGCTGGAGGAGCTGAAGGAGCTGAAGCTGAAGGAGCTGGAGGAGCTGAAGGAGCTGAAGCTGAAGGAGCTGGAGGAGCTGAAGCTCAAGGATCTTGAGGAGCTGGAGGAGCTGAAGTTGAAGGAGCTGGAGGAGCTGAAGGAACTGGAGGAGCTGAAGGAGCTGGAGGAGCTGGAGGAGCTGGAGGGGCTGGAGGAGCTGAAGGAGCTGAAGGAGCTGAAGGAGCTGGAGGAGCTGAAGGAGCTGGAGGAGCTGGAGGAGCTGTTAGAGCTGAAGGAGCTGGAGGAGCTGGAGGAGCTGGAGAAGCTGAAGCTGGATGAGCTGGTGGAGCTGGAGGAGCTGAAGGAGCTGGAGGAGCTGAAGGAGCTGAAGGAGCTGAAGGAGCTGAAGGAGCTGAAGGAGCTGAAGGAGCTGGAGGAGGAGAAGGAGCTGGAGGAGCCGGAGGAGCTGATGCTGAAGGAGCTGAAGCTGAAGGAGCTGGAGGAGCTGGAGGAGCTGAAGGAGCTGAAGGAGCCGAAGGAGCTGAAGGAGCCGAAGGAGCTGAAGCTGAAGGAGCTGGAGGAGCCGGATGAGCCGGATGAGCCGGAGTAGCCGGAGGAACCGGCGGAGCTGAAGGAGCTGGAGGAGCTGGAGGAGCTGAAGGAGCTGGAGGAGCTGGAGGAGCTGGAGGAGCTGGAGGAGCTGGAGGAGCTGAAGCTGAAGGAGCTGGAGGAGCTGGAGGAGCTGAAGGAGCTGGGGGAGCTGGAGGAGCTGAAGCTGAAGGAGATGGAGGAGCTGAAGGAGCTGTAGGAGCTGAAGGAGCTGGAGGAGCTGAAGGAGCTGGAGGAGCTGGAGGAGCTGGAGGAGCTGAAGGAACCGAAGGAGCCGGAGGAGCTGGAGGAGCTGAAGGAGCTGAAGCTGAAGAAGCTGGAGGAGCTGAAGGAGTTGAAGGAGCCGGAGGAGCCGGAGGAGCTGGAGGAGCTGAAGGAGCTGGAGGAGCTGGAGGATCTGAAGCTGAAGGAGCTGGAGGAGCTGGAGGAGCTGAAGGAGCTGGAGGAGCTGAAGGAGCCGGAGGGGCTGAAGGAGCTGGAGGAGCTGAAGGAGCTGAAGGAGCTGAAGGAGCTGGAGGAGCTGGAGGAGCTGAAGGAACCGAAGGAGCTGAAGGAGCTGGAGGAGCTGAAGGAGCTGGAGGAGCTGGAGGAGCTGAAGTTGAAGGAGCTGGAGGAACTGAAGGAACTGGAGGAGCTGAAGGAGCTGGAGGAGCTGGAGGGGCTGGAGGAGCTGAAGGAGCTGAAGGAGCTGGAGGAGCTGAAGGAGCTGGAGGAGCTGGAGGAGCAGTAAGAGCTGAAGGAGCTGGAGGAGCTGAAGAAGCTGGAGGAGCTGGAAGAGCTGAAGCTGAAGGAGCTGAAGGAGCTGGAGGAGCTGAAGGAGCTGAAGGAGCTGGAGGAGCTGGAGGAGCTGGAGGAGCTGGAGGAGCTGGAGGAGCTGAAGGCGCTGGAGGAGCTGGAGCTGAAGGAGCTGGAGGAGCTGAAGGAGCTGGAGAAGCTGAAGCTGGATGAGCTGGTGGAGCTGAAGGAGCTGGAGGAGCTGGAGGAGCTGAAGGAGCTGATGCTGAAGGAGCTGAAGCTGAAGGAGCTGGAGGAGCTGGATGAGCCGGAGTAGCCGGAGGAGCCGGAGGAACCGGCGGAGCTGAAGGAGCTGGAGGAGCTGGAGGAGCTGGAGGAGCTGAAGCTGAAGGAGCTGGAGGAGCTGGAGGAGCTGAAGGAGCTGGGGGAGCAGGAGGAGCTGAAGCTGAAGGAGCTGTAGGAGCTGAAGGAGCTGTAGGAGCTGAAGGAGCTGGAGGAGCTGAAGTAGCTGGAGGAGTTGAAGGAGCCGGAGGAGCCGGAGGAGCCGGAGGAGCTGTAGGAGCTGAAGGAGCTGGAGGAGCTGGAGGATCTGAAGGAGCTGGAGGAGCTGAAGGAGCCGGAGGGGCTGAAGGAGCTGGAGGAGCTGAAGGAGCTGGAGGAACTGAAGGAGCTGAAGGAGCTGGAGGAGCTGAAGAAACCGAAGGAGCCGGAGGAGCTGGAGGAGCTGAAGGAGCTGGAGGAGCTGAAGCTGAAGGATCTTGAGGAGCTGGAGGAGCTGAAGTTGAAGGAACTGGAGGAGCTGAAGGAACTGGAGGAGCTGAAGGAGCTGGAGGAGCTGGAGGAGCTGGAGGGGCTGGAGGAGCTGAAGGAGCTGAAGGAGCTGGAGGAGCTGAAGGAGCTGGAGGAGCTGTAAGAGCTGAAGGAGCTGGATGAGCTGAAGGAACTGGAGGAGCTGGAAGAGCTGAAGCTGAAGGAGCTGAAGGAGCTGAAGGAGCTGGAGGAGCTGGAGGAGCTGAAGGAGCTGAAGGAGCTAGAGGAGCTGGAGGAGCTGGAGGAGCTGGAGGAGCTGGATGAGCTGGAGGAGCTGAAGGCACTGGAGGAGCTGGAGCTGAAGGAGCTGGAGGAGCTGAAGGAGCTGAAGGAGCTGAAGGAGCTGGAGAAGCTGAAGCTGGATGAGCTGGTTGAGCTGAAGGAGCTGGAGGAGCTGAAGGAGCTGGAGGAGCTGGAGGAGCTGAAGGAGCTGGAGAAGCTGAAGCTGGATGAGCTGGTGGAGCTGAAGGAGCTGGAGGAGCTGAAGGAGCTGGAGGAGCTGAAGAAGCTGAAGGAGCTGAAGGAGCTGGAGGAGCAGAAGGAGCTGGAGGAGCCGGAGGAGCTGATGCTGAAGGAGCTGAAGCTGAAGGAGCTGGAGGAGCTGGAGGAGCTGGAGGAGCTGGAGGAGCCGAAGGAGCTGATGCTGAAGGAGCTGAAGCTGAAGGAGCTGAAGGAGCTGAAGGAGCTGAAGGAGCTGGAGGAGCTGAAGGAGCTGAAGGAGCTGAAGGAGCTGGAGGAGCTGAAGGAGCTGAAGGAGCTGAAGGAGCTGGAGGAGCAAAAGGAGCTGGAGGAGCCGGAGGAGCTGATGCTGAAGGAGCTGAAGCTGAAGGAGCTGGAGGAGCTGGAGGAGCTGAAGGAGCTGGAGGAGCCGAAGGAGCTGATGCTGAAGGAGCTGAAGCTGAAGGAGCTGGAGGAGCCGGATGAGCCGGAGTAGCCGGAGGAGCCGGAGGAACCGGCGGAGCTGAAGGAGCTGGAGGAGCTGGAGGAGCTGAAGGAGCTGGAGGAGCTGGAGGAGCTGGAGGAGCTGAAGCTGAAGGAGATGGAGGAGCTGAAGGAGCTGTAAGAGCTGAAGGAGCTGGAGGAGCTGAAGGAGCTGGAGGAGCTGGAGGAGCTGAAGCTGAAGGAGCTGGAGGAGCTGGAGGAGCTGAAGGAACCGAAGGAACCGGAGGAGCTGGAGGAGCTGAAGGAGCTGAAGCTGAAGAAGCTGGAGGAGCTGAAGGAGCTGGAGGAGTTTAAGGAGCCGGAGGAGCCGGAGGAGCTGGAGGAGCTGAAGGAGCTGGAGGAGCTGGAGGATCTGAAGCTGAAGGAGCTGGAGGAGCTGGAGGAGCTGAAGGAGCTGGAGGAGCTGAAGGAGCCGGTGGGGCTGAAGGAGCTGGAGGAGCTAAAGGAGCTGAAGGAGCTGGAGGAGCTGAAGGAACCGAAGGAGCTGAAGGAGCTGGAGGAGCTGAAGCAGCTGGAGGAGCTGAAGCTGAAGGATCTTGAGGAGCTGGTGGAGCTGAAGTTGAAGGAGCTGGAGGAGCTGAAGGAACTGGAGGAGCTGAAGGAGCTGGAGGAGCTGAAGGAGCTGGAGGGGCTGGAGGAGCTGAAGGAGCTGAAGGAGTTGGAGGAGCTGGAGGAGCTGAAGAAGCTGGAGGAGCTGGAAGAGCTGAAGCTGAAGGAGCTGAAGGAGCTGAAGGAGCTGAAGGCGCTGGAGGAGCTAGAGGAGCTGGAGGAGCTGGAGGAGCTGGAGGAGCTGAAGGCGCTGGAGGAGCTGGAGCTGAAGGAGCCGGAGGAGCTGAAGGAGCTGGAGAAGCTGAAGCTGGATGCGCTGGTGGAGCTGAAGGAGCTGGAGGAGCTGACGGAGCTGAAGGAGCTGGAGGAGCAGAAGGAGCTGGAGGAGCCGGAGGAGCTGATGCTAAAGGAGCTGAAGCTGAAGGAGCTGGAGGAGCTGGAGGAGCTTAAGGAGCTGAAGGAGCCGAAGGAGCTGATGCTGAAGGAGCTGAAGCTGAAGGAGCTGGAGGAGCCGGATGAGCCGGAGTAGCCGGAGGAGCTGGAGGATCCGGCGGAGCTGAAGGAGCTGGAGGGGCTGGAGGAGCTGAAGGAGCTGGAGGAGCTGGAGGAGCTGGAGGAGCTGAAGCTTAAGGAGATGGAGGAGCTGAAGGAGCTGTAGGAGCTGGAGGAGCTGAAGCTGAAGGAGCTGGAGGAGCTGGAGGAGCTGAAGGAGCTGGGGGAGCTGGAGGAGCTGAAGCTGAAGGAGCTGTAGGAGCTGAAGGAGCTGGAGGAGCTGAAGGAGCTGGAGGAGCTGGAGGAGCTGAAGCTGAAGGAGCTGGAGGAGCTGGAGGAGCTGAAGGAACCGAAGGAGCCGGAGGAGCTGGAGGAGCTGAAGGAGCTGAAGGAGCTGAAGCTGCAGAAGCTGGAGGAGCTGAAGGAGCTGGAGGAGTTGAAGGAGCCGGAGGAGCCGGAGGAGCTGGAGGAGCTGAAGGAGCTGGAGGAGCTGGAGGATCTGAAGGAGCTGGAGGAGCTGAAGCTGAAGGAGATGGAGGAGCTGAAGGAGCTGTAAGAGCTGAAGGAGCTGGAGGAGCTGAAGGAGCTGGAGGAGCTGGAGGAGCTGAAGCTGAAGGAGCTGGAGGAGCTGGAGGAGCTGAAGGAACCGAAGGAACCGGAGGAGCTGGAGGAGCTGAAGGAGCTGAAGCTGAAGAAGCTGGAGGAGCTGAAGGAGCTGGAGGAGTTTAAGGAGCCGGAGGAGCCGGAGGAGCTGGAGGAGCTGAAGGAGCTGGAGGAGCTGGAGGATCTGAAGCTGAAGGAGCTGGAGGAGCTGGAGGAGCTGAAGGAGCTGGAGGAGCTGAAGGAGCCGGTGGGGCTGAAGGAGCTGGAGGAGCTAAAGGAGCTGAAGGAGCTGGAGGAGCTGAAGGAACCGAAGGAGCTGAAGGAGCTGGAGGAGCTGAAGCAGCTGGAGGAGCTGAAGCTGAAGGATCTTGAGGAGCTGGTGGAGCTGAAGTTGAAGGAGCTGGAGGAGCTGAAGGAACTGGAGGAGCTGAAGGAGCTGGAGGAGCTGAAGGAGCTGGAGGGGCTGGAGGAGCTGAAGGAGCTGAAGGAGTTGGAGGAGCTGGAGGAGCTGAAGAAGCTGGAGGAGCTGGAAGAGCTGAAGCTGAAGGAGCTGAAGGAGCTGAAGGAGCTGAAGGCGCTGGAGGAGCTAGAGGAGCTGGAGGAGCTGAAGGCGCTGGAGGAGCTGGAGCTGAAGGAGCCGGAGGAGCTGAAGGAGCTGGAGAAGCTGAAGCTGGATGCGCTGGTGGAGCTGAAGGAGCTGGAGGAGCTGACGGAGCTGAAGGAGCTGGAGGAGCAGAAGGAGCTGGAGGAGCCGGAGGAGCTGATGCTAAAGGAGCTGAAGCTGAAGGAGCTGGAGGAGCTGGAGGAGCTTAAGGAGCTGAAGGAGCCGAAGGAGCTGATGCTGAAGGAGCTGAAGCTGAAGGAGCTGGAGGAGCCGGATGAGCCGGAGTAGCCGGAGGAGCTGGAGGATCCGGCGGAGCTGAAGGAGCTGGAGGGGCTGGAGGAGCTGAAGGAGCTGGAGGAGCTGGAGGAGCTGGAGGAGCTGAAGCTTAAGGAGATGGAGGAGCTGAAGGAGCTGTAGGAGCTGGAGGAGCTGAAGCTGAAGGAGCTGGAGGAGCTGGAGGAGCTGAAGGAGCTGGGGGAGCTGGAGGAGCTGAAGCTGAAGGAGCTGTAGGAGCTGAAGGAGCTGGAGGAGCTGAAGGAGCTGGAGGAGCTGGAGGAGCTGAAGCTGAAGGAGCTGGAGGAGCTGGAGGAGCTGAAGGAACCGAAGGAGCCGGAGGAGCTGGAGGAGCTGAAGGAGCTGAAGGAGCTGAAGCTGCAGAAGCTGGAGGAGCTGAAGGAGCTGGAGGAGTTGAAGGAGCCGGAGGAGCCGGAGGAGCTGGAGGAGCTGAAGGAGCTGGAGGAGCTGGAGGATCTGAAGCTGAAGGAGCTGGAGGAGCTGGAGGAGCTGAAGGAGCTGGAGGAGCTGAAGGAGCCGGAGGGGCTGAAGGAGCTGGAGGAGCTGAAGGATCAGAAGGATCAGAAGGATCAGAAGGAGCTGGAGGAGCTGGAGGAGCTGAAGGAACCGAAGGAGCCGGAGGAGCTGGAGGATCTGAAGCTGAAGGAGCTGGAGGAGCTGGAGGAGCTGAAGGAGCTGGAGGAGCTGAAGGAGCTGAAGGAGCTGAAGGAGCTGAAGGAGCTGGAGGAGCAGAAGGAGCTGGAGGAGCCGGAGGAGCCGGAGGAGCTGATGCTGAAGGAGCTGAAGCTGAAGGATCTGGAGGAGCTGGAGGAGCTGAAGTTGAAGGAGCTGGAGGAGCTGAAGGAGCTGAAGGAGCTGGAGGAGCTGGAGAAGCTGAAGGAGCTGGAGGAGCTGGAGGAGCTGGAGGATCTGAAGCTGAAGGAGCTGGAGGAGCTGGAGGAGCTGAAGGAGCTGGAGGAGCTGAAGGAGCCGGAGGGGCTGGAGGAGCTGAGGGAGCTGAAGGAGCTGGAGGAGCTGAAGGAACCGAAGGAGCCGGAGGAGCTGGAGGAGCTGAAGGAGCTGAAGCTGAAGGAGCTGGAGGAGCTGAAGGAGCTGGAGGAGCTGAAGCTGAAGGATCTTGAGGTGCTGAAGTTGAAGGAGCTGGAGGAGCTGAAGGAGCTGGAGGAGCTGGAGGAGCTGGAGGGGCTGGAGGAGCTGAAGGAGCTGAAGGAGCTGGAGGAGCTGAAGGAGCTGGAGGAGCTGGAGGAGCTGTAAGAGCTGAAGGAGCTGGAGGAGCTGGAAGAGCTGAAGCTGAAGGAGCTGAAGGAGCTGAAGGAGCTGGAGGAGCTGAAGGAGCTGAAGGAGCTGAAGGAGCTAGAGGAGCTGGAGGAGCTGGAGGAGCTGAAGGCGCTGGAGGAGCTGGAGCTGAAGGAGCTGGAGGAGCTGAAGGAGCTGGAGAAGCTGAAGCTGGATGAGCTGGTGGAGCTGAAGGAGCTGGAGGAGATGAAGGAGCTGAAGGAGCTGAAGGAGCTGGAGGAGCAGAAGGAGCTGGAGGAGCCGGAGGAGCTGAAGGAGCTGGAGGAGCTGGAGGAGCTGAAGGAGCTGGAGGAGCTGGAGGAGCTGAAGCTGAAGGAGCTGGAGGAGCTGGAGGAGCTGAAGGAGCTGGGGGAGCTGGAGGAGCTGAAGCTGAAGGAGCTGTAGGAGCTGAAGGAGCTGGAGGAGCTGAAGGAGCTGGAGGAGCTGGAGGAGCTGAAGCTGAAGGAGCTGGAGGAGCTGGAGGAGCTGAAGGAACCGAAGGAGCCGGAGGAGCTGGAGGAGCTGAAGGAGCTGAAGGAGCTGAAGCTGCAGAAGCTGGAGGAGCTGAAGGAGCTGGAGGAGTTGAAGGAGCCGGAGGAGCCGGAGGAGCTGGAGGAGCTGAAGGAGCTGGAGGAGCTGGAGGATCTGAAGGAGCTGGAGGAGCTGAAGCTGAAAGAGATGGAGGAGCTGAAGGAGCTGTAAGAGCTGAAGGAGCTGGAGGAGCTGAAGGAGCTGGAGGAGCTGGAGGAGCTGAAGCTGAAGGAGCTGGAGGAGCTGGAGGAGCTGAAGGAACCGAAGGAACCGGAGGAGCTGGAGGAGCTGAAGGAGCTGAAGCTGAAGAAGCTGGAGGAGCTGAAGGAGCTGGAGGAGTTTAAGGAGCCGGAGGAGCCGGAGGAGCTGGAGGAGCTGAAGGAGCTGGAGGAGCTGGAGGATCTGAAGCTGAAGGAGCTGGAGGAGCTGGAGGAGCTGAAGGAGCTGGAGGAGCTGAAGGAGCCGGTGGGGCTGAAGGAGCTGGAGGAGCTAAAGGAGCTGAAGGAGCTGGAGGAGCTGAAGGAACCGAAGGAGCTGAAGGAGCTGGAGGAGCTGAAGCAGCTGGAGGAGCTGAAGCTGAAGGATCTTGAGGAGCTGGTGGAGCTGAAGTTGAAGGAGCTGGAGGAGCTGAAGGAACTGGAGGAGCTGAAGGAGCTGGAGGAGCTGAAGGAGCTGGAGGGGCTGGAGGAGCTGAAGGAGCTGAAGGAGTTGGAGGAGCTGGAGGAGCTGAAGAAGCTGGAGGAGCTGGAAGAGCTGAAGCTGAAGGAGCTGAAGGAGCTGAAGGAGCTGAAGGCGCTGGAGGAGCTAGAGGAGCTGGAGGAGCTGGAGGAGCTGGAGGAGCTGAAGGCGCTGGAGGAGCTGGAGCTGAAGGAGCCGGAGGAGCTGAAGGAGCTGGAGAAGCTGAAGCTGGATGCGCTGGTGGAGCTGAAGGAGCTGGAGGAGCTGACGGAGCTGAAGGAGCTGGAGGAGCTGATGCTAAAGGAGCTGAAGCTGAAGGAGCTGGAGGAGCTGGAGGAGCTTAAGGAGCTGAAGGAGCCGAAGGAGCTGATGCTGAAGGAGCTGAAGCTGAAGGAGCTGGAGGAGCCGGATGAGCCGGAGTAGCCGGAGGAGCTGGAGGATCCGGCGGAGCTGAAGGAGCTGGAGGGGCTGGAGGAGCTGAAGGAGCTGGAGGAGCTGGAGGAGCTGGAGGAGCTGAAGCTTAAGGAGATGGAGGAGCTGAAGGAGCTGTAGGAGCTGGAGGAGCTGAAGCTGAAGGAGCTGGAGGAGCTGGAGGAGCTGAAGGAGCTGGGGGAGCTGGAGGAGCTGAAGCTGAAGGAGCTGTAGGAGCTGAAGGAGCTGGAGGAGCTGAAGGAGCTGGAGGAGCTGGAGGAGCTGAAGCTGAAGGAGCTGGAGGAGCTGGAGGAGCTGAAGGAACCGAAGGAGCCGGAGGAGCTGGAGGAGCTGAAGGAGCTGAAGGAGCTGAAGCTGCAGAAGCTGGAGGAGCTGAAGGAGCTGGAGGAGTTGAAGGAGCCGGAGGAGCCGGAGGAGCTGGAGGAGCTGAAGGAGCTGGAGGAGCTGGAGGATCTGAAGCTGAAGGAGCTGGAGGAGCTGGAGGAGCTGAAGGAGCTGGAGGAGCTGAAGGAGCCGGAGGGGCTGAAGGAGCTGGAGGAGCTGAAGGATCAGAAGGATCAGAAGGATCAGAAGGAGCTGGAGGAGCTGGAGGAGCTGAAGGAACCGAAGGAGCCGGAGGAGCTGGAGGATCTGAACCTGAAGGAGCTGGAGGAGCTGGAGGAGCTGAAGGAGCTGGAGGAGCTGAAGGAGCTGAAGGAGCTGAAGGAGCTGGAGGAGCAGAAGGAGCTGGAGGAGCCGGAGGAGCCGGAGGAGCTGATGCTGAAGGAGCTGAAGCTGAAGGATCTGGAGGAGCTGGAGGAGCTGAAGTTGAAGGAGCTGGAGGAGCTGAAGGAGCTGAAGGAGCTGGAGGAGCTGGAGAAGCTGAAGGAGCTGGAGGAGCTGGAGGAGCTGGAGGATCTGAAGCTGAAGGAGCTGGAGGAGCTGGAGGAGCTGAAGGAGCTGGAGGAGCTGAAGGAGCCGGAGGGGCTGGAGGAGCTGAGGGAGCTGAAGGAGCTGGAGGAGCTGAAGGAACCGAAGGAGCCGGAGGAGCTGGAGGAGCTGAAGGAGCTGAAGCTGAAGGAGCTGGAGGAGCTGAAGGAGCTGGAGGAGCTGAAGCTGAAGGATCTTGAGGTGCTGAAGTTGAAGGAGCTGGAGGAGCTGAAGGAGCTGGAGGAGCTGGAGGAGCTGGAGGGGCTGGAGGAGCTGAAGGAGCTGAAGGAGCTGGAGGAGCTGAAGGAGCTGGAGGAGCTGGAGGAGCTGTAAGAGCTGAAGGAGCTGGAGGAGCTGGAAGAGCTGAAGCTGAAGGAGCTGAAGGAGCTGAAGGAGCTGGAGGAGCTGAAGGAGCTAGAGGAGCTGGAGGAGCTGGAGGAGCTGAAGGCGCTGGAGGAGCTGGAGCTGAAGGAGCTGGAGGAGCTGAAGGAGCTGGAGAAGCTGAAGCTGGATGAGCTGGTGGAGCTGAAGGAGCTGGAGGAGATGAAGGAGCTGAAGGAGCTGAAGGAGCTGGAGGAGCAGAAGGAGCTGGAGGAGCCGGAGGAGCTGAAGGAGCTGGAGGAGCTGGAGGAGCTGAAGGAGCTGGAGGAGCTGGAGGAGCTGAAGCTGAAGGAGATGGAGGAGCTGAAGGAGCTGTAGGAGCTGAAGGAGCTGGAGGAGCTGAAGGAGCTGGAGGAGCTGGAGGAGCTGAAGCTGAAGGAGCTGGAGGAGCTGGAGGAGCTGAAGAAACCGAAGGAGCCGGAGGAGCTGGAGGAGCTGAAGGAGCTGAAGCTGAAAGAGCTGGAGGAGCTGAAGGAGCTGGAGGAGTTGAAGGAGCCGGAGGAGCCGGAGGAGCTGGAGGAGCTGAAGGAGCTGGAGGAGCTGGAGGATCTGAAGCTGAAGGAGCTGAAGGAGCTGAAGGAGCTGGAGGAGCTGGAGGAGCTGAAGGAGCTGGAGGAGCTGAAGGAGCCGGAGGGGCTGAAGGAGCTGGAGGAGCTGAAGGAGCTGGAGGAGCTGGAGGAGCTGAAGGAGCTAGAGGAGCTGGAGGAGCTGGAGGAGCTGGAGGAGCTGAAGGTGCTGGAGGAGCTGGAGCTGAAGGAGCTGGAGGAGCTGGTGGAGCTCAAGAAGCTGGAGGAGCTGAAGGAGCTGGAGGAGCTGAAGGAGCTGAAGGAGCTGAAGGAGCTGGAGGAGCAGAAGGAGCTGGAGGAGACGGAGGAGCTGATGCTGAAGGAGCTGAAGCTGAAGGAGCTGGAGGAGCTGGAGGAGCTGAAGGAGCTGAAGGAGCCGAAGGAGCTGATGCTGAAGGAGCTGAAGCTGAAGGAGCTGGAGGAGCCGGATGAGCCGGAGTAGCCAGAGGAGCCGGAGGAACCGGCGGAGCTGAAGGAGCTGGAGGAGCTGGAGGAGCTGAAGGAGCTGGAGGAGCTGAATTTGAAGGAGATGGAGGAGCTGGAGGAGCTGAAGGAGCTGGGGGAGCTGGAGGAGCTGAAGCTGAAGGAGATGGAGGAGCTGAAGGAGATGGAGGAGCTGAAGGAGCTGGAGGAGCTGAAGGAGCTGAAGGAGCTGGAGGAGCTGGAGGAGCTGGAGGAGCTGAAGCTGAAGGAGCTGAAGGAGCTGGAGGAGCTGAAGGAACCGATGGAGCTGAAGGAGCTGGAGGAGCAGAAGGAGCTGGAGGAGCCGGAGGAGCTGATGCTGAAGGAGCTGAAGCTGAAGGAGCTGGAGGAGCTGGAGGAGCTGGAGGAGCTGGAGCTGAAGGAGCTGGAGGAGCTGGAGGAGCTGAAGGAGCTGGGGGAGCTGGAGGAGCTGAAGCTGAAGGAGATGGAGGAGCTGAAGGAGCTGTAGGAGCTGAAGGAGCTGGAGGAGCTGAAGGAGCTGGAGGAGCTGGAGGAGCTAAAGCTGAAGGAGCTGGAGGAGCTGGAGGAGCTGAAGGAACCGAAGGAGCCGGAGGTGCTGGAGGAGCTGAAGGAGCTGGAGGAGCTGAAGGAGCTGGAGGAGTTGAAGGAGCCGGAGGAGCCGTAGGAGCTGGAGGAGCTGGAGGAGCTGGAGGAGCTGGAGGAGCTCGAGGAGCTGAAGGAGCTGGAGGAGCTGAAGGAGCCGGAGGGGCTGAAGGAGCTGGAGGAGCTGAAGGAACCGAAGGAGCCGGAGGAGCTGGAGGAGCTGGAGGAGCTGAAGCTGAAGGATCTTGAGGAGCTGAAGTTGAAGGAGCTGGAGGAGCTGAAGGAACTGGAGGAGCTGAAGGAGCTGGAGGAGCTGGAGGAGCTGGAGGAGCTGGAGGGGCTGGAGGAGCTGAAGGAGCTGAAGGAGCTGGAGGAGCTGAAGGAGCTGGAGGAGCTGGAGGAGCTGTAAGAGCTGAAGGAGCTGGAGAAGCTGGAAGAGCTGAAGCTGAAGGAGCTGAAGGAGCTGAAGGAGCTGGAGGAGCTGAAGGAGCTGAAGGAGCTGAAGGAGCTAGAGGAGCTGGAGGAGCTGGAGGAGCTGAAGGCGCTGGAGGAGCTGGAGCTGAAGGAGCTGGAGAAGCTGAAGCTGGATGAGCTGGTGGAGCTGAAGGAGCTGGAGGAGCTGAAGGAGCTGGAGGAGCTGAAGGAGCTGAAGGAGCTGGAGGAGCAGAAGGAGCTGGAGGAGCCGGAGGAGCTGATGCTGAAGGAGCTGAAGCTGAAGGAGCTGGAGGAGCCGGATGAGCCGGTATAGCCGGAGGAGCCGGAGGAACCGGCGGAGCTGAAGGAGCTGGAGCTGAAGGAGCTGGAGGAGCTGAAGGAGCTGGAGAAGCTGAAGCTGGATGAGCTGGTGGAGCTGAAGGAGCTGGAGGAGCTGAAGGAGCTGGAGGAGCTGAAGGAGCTGAAGGAGCTGGAGGAGCAGAAGGAGCTGGAGGAGCCGGAGGAGCTGATGCTGAAGGAGCTGAAGCTGAAGGAGCTGGAGGAGCCGGATGAGCCGGCATAGCCGGAGGAGCCGGAGGAACCGGCGGAGCTGAAGGAGCTGGAGGAGCTGAAGGAGCTGGAGGAGTTGGAGGAGCTGGAGGGGCTGGAGGAGCTGAAGGAGCTGAAGGAGCTGGAGGAGCTGAAGGAGCTGAAGGAGCTGGAGGAGCTGAAGGAGCTGGAGGAGCTGAAGCTGAAGGATCTTGACGAGCTAGAGGAGCTGAAGTTGAAGGAGCTGGAGGAGCTGAAGGAACTGGAGGAGCTGAAGGAGCTGGAGGAGCTGGAGGAGCTGGAGGGGCTGGAGGAGCTGAAGGAGCTGAAGGAGCTGAAGGAGCTGGAGGAGCTGGAGGAGCTGTAAGAGCTGAAGGAGCTGTAGGAGCTGAAGGAGCTGGAGGAGCTGGAAGAGCTGACGCTGAAGGAGCTGAAGGAGCTGGAGGAGCTGAAGGAGCTGAAGGAGCTGAAGGAGCTAGAGGAGCTGGAGGAGCTGGAGGAGCTGGAGGAGCTGAAGGCGCTGGAGGAGCTGGAGCTGAAGGAGCTGGAGGAGCTGAAGGAGCTGGAGAAGCTGAAGCTGGATGAGCTGGTGGAGCTGAAGGAGCTGGAGGAGCTGAAGGAGCTGGAGGAGCTGAAGGAGCTGAAGGAGCTGAAGGAGCTGGAGGAGCCGGAGGAGCTGATGCTGAAGGAGCTGAAGCTGAAGGAGCTGGAGGAGCTGGAGGAGCTGAAGGAGCCGAAGGAGCTGATGCTGAAGGAGCTGAAGCTGAAGGAGCTGGAGGAGCCGGATGAGCCGGAGTAGCCAGAGGAGCCGGAGGAACCGGCGGAGCTGAAGGAGCTGAAGGAGCTGGAGGAGCTGAAGGAGCTGGAGAAGCTGAAGCTGGATGAGCTGGTGGAGCTGAAGGAGCTGGAGGAGCTGAAGGAGCTGGAGGAGCTGAAGGAGCTGAAGGAGCTGAAGGAGCTGGAGGAGCCGGAGGAGCTGATGCTGAAGGAGCTGAAGCTGAAGGAGCTGGAGGAGCTGGAGGAGCTGAAGGAGCCGAAGGAGCTGATGCTGAAGGAGCTGAAGCTGAAGGAGCTGGAGGAGCCGGATGAGCCGGAGTAGCCAGAGGAGCCGGAGGAACCGGCGGAGCTGAAGGAGCTGGAGGAGCTGGAGGAGCTGAAGGAGCTGGAGGAGCTGGAGGAGCTGGAGGAGCTGGAGCTGAAGGAGCTGGAGGAGCTGAAGGAGCTGGGGGAGCTGGGGGAGCTGGAGGAGCTGAAGCTGAAGGAGATGGAGGAGCTGAAGGAGCTGTAGGAGCTGAAGGAGCTGGAGGAGCTGAAGGAGCTGGAGGAGCTGGAGGAGCTAAAGCTGAAGGAGCTGGAGGAGCTGGAGGAGCTGAAGGAACCGAAGGAGCCGGAGGTGCTGGAGGAGCTGAAGGAGCTGAAGCTGATGGAGCTGGAGGATCTGAAGGAGCTGGAGGAGTTGAAGGAGCCGGAGGAGCTGGAGGAGCTGGAGGAGCTGGAGGATCTGAAGCTGAAGGAGCTGGAGGAGCTGGAGGAGCTGAAGGAGCTGGAGGAGCTGAAGGAGCCGGAGGGGCTGGAGGAGCTGAGGGAGCTGAAGGAGCTGGAGGAGCTGAAGGAACCGAAGGAGCCGGAGGAGCTGGAGGAGCTGAAGGAGCTGAAGCTGAAGGAGCTGGAGGAGCTGAAGGAGCTGGAGGAGCTGAAGCTGAAGGATCTTGAGGAGCTGAAGTTGAAGGAGCTGGAGGAGCTGAAGGAGCTGGAGGAGCTGGAGGAGCTGGAGGGGCTGGAGGAGCTGAAGGAGCTGAAGGAGCTGGAGGAGCTGAAGGAGCTGGAGGAGCTGGAGGAGCTGTAAGAGCTGAAGGAGCTGGAGGAGCTGGAAGAGCTGAAGCTGAAGGAGCTGAAGGAGCTGAAGGAGCTGGAGGAGCTGAAGGAGCTGAAGGAGCTGAAGGAGCTGAAGGAGCTAGAGGAGCTGGAGGAGCTGGAGGAGCTGAAGGCGCTGGAGGAGCTGGAGCTGAAGGAGCTGGAGGAGCTGAAGGAGCTGGAGAAGCTGAAGCTGGATGAGCTGGTGGAGCTGAAGGAGCTGGAGGAGATGAAGGAGCTGGAGGAGCTGAAGGAGATGAAGGAGCTGAAGGAGCTGAAGGAGCTGGAGGAGCAGAAGGAGCTGGAGGAGCCGGAGGAGCTGAAGGAGCTGGAGGAGCTGGAGGAGCTGAAGGAGCTGGAGGAGCTGGAGGAGCTGAAGCTGAAGGAGATGGAGGAGCTGAAGGAGCTGTAGGAGCTGAAGGAGCTGGAGGAGCTGAAGGAGCTGGAGGAGCTGGAGGAGCTGAAGCTGAAGGAGCTGGAGGAGCTGAAGAAACCGAAGGAGCCGGAGGAGCTGGAGGAGCTGAAGGAGCTGAAGCTGAAGGAGCTGGAGGAGCTGAAGGAGCTGGAGGAGTTGAAGGAGCCGGAGGAGCCGGAGGAGCTGGAGGAGCTGAAGGAGCTGGAGGAGCTGGAGGATCTGAAGCTGAAGGAGCTGAAGGAGCTGGAGGAGCTGGAGGAGCTGAAGGAGCTGGAGGAGCTGAAGGAGCCGGAGGGGCTGAAGGAGCTGGAGGAGCTGAAGGAGCTGAAGGAGCTGGAGGAGCTGGAGGAGCTGGAGGAGCTGAAGGAGCTAGAGGAGCTGGAGGAGCTGGAGGAGCTGGAGGAGCTGAAGGTGCTGGAGGAGCTGGAGCTGAAGGAGCTGGAGGAGCTTGTGGAGCTCAAGAAGCTGGAGGAGCTGAAGGAGCTGGAGGAGCTGAAGGAGCTGAAGGAGCTGAAGGAGCTGGAGGAGCAGAAGGAGCTGGAGGAGACGGAGGAGCTGATGCTGAAGGAGCTGAAGCTGAAGGAGCTGGAGGAGCTGGAGGAGCTGAAGGAGCTGAAGGAGCCGAAGGAGCTGATGCTGAAGGAGCTGAAGCTGAAGGAGCCGGAGGAGCCGGAGGAACCGGCGGAGCTGAAGGAGCTGGAGGAGCTGGAGGAGCTGAAGTTGAAGGAGCTAGAGGAGCTGAAGGAACTGGAGGAGCTGAAGGAGCTGGAGGAGCTGGAGGGGCTGGAGGAGCTGAAGGAGCTGAAGGAGCTGGAGGAGCTGAAGGAGCTGGAGGAGCTGGAGGAGCTGTAAGAGCTGAAGGAGCTGTAGGAGCTGAAGGAGCTGGAGGAGCTGGAAGAGCTGAAGCTGAAGGAGCTGAAGGAGCTGGAGGAGCTGAAGGAGCTGAAGGAGCTGAAGGAGCTGAAGGAGCTAGAGGAGCTGGAGGAGCTGGAGGAGCTGGAGGAGCTGAAGGAGCAGCTCCTGGAGGAGCTGAAGGAGCTGGAGAAGCTGAAGCTGGATGAGCTGGTGGAGCTGAAGGAGCTGGAGGAGCTGAAGGAGCTGGAGGAGCTGAAGGAGCTGAAGGAGCTGGAGGAGCTGGAGGAGCTGGAGGAGCTGGAGGGGCTGGAGGAGCTGAAGGAGCTGAAGAAGCTGGAGGAGCTGAAGGAGCTGGAGGAGCTGGAGGAGCTGTAAGAGCTGAAGGAGCTGTAGGAGCTGAAGGAGCTGGAGGAGCTGGAAGACCTGAAGCTGAAGGAGCTGAAGGAGCTGAAGGAGCAGGAGGAGCTGAAGGAGCTGAAGGAGCTGAAGGAGCTGAAGGAGCTGAAGGAGCTGAAGGAGCTAGAGGAGCTGGAGGAGCTGGAGGAGCTGAAGGGGCTGGAGGAGCTGGAGCTGAAGGAGCTGGAGGAGCTGGAGAAGCTGAAGCTGGATGAGCTGGTGGAGCTGAAGGAGCTGGAGGAGCTGGAGGAGCTGGAGGAGCTGGAGGAGCCGGAGGAGCTGATGCTGAAGGAGCTGAAGCTGAAGGAGCTGGAGGAGCTGGAGGAGCTGAAGGAGCCGAAGGAGCTGATGCTGAAGGAGCTGAAGCTGAAGGAGCTGAAGCTGAAGGAGCTGGAGGAGCCGGATGAGCCGGAGTAGCCGGAGGAGCCGGAGGAACCGGCGGTGCTGAAGGAGCTGGAGGAGCTGGAGGAGCTGGAGGAGCTGGAGGAGTTGAAGGAGCTGGGGGATCTGGAGGAGCTGAAGCTGAAGGAGATGGAGGAGCTGAAGGAGCTGTAGGAGCTGAAGGAGCTGGAGGAGCTGGAGGAGCTGGAGGAGCTAAAGCTGAAGGGGCTGGAGGAGCTGAAGGAACCGAAGGAGCCGGAGGAGCTGGAGGAGCTGAAGGAGCTGAAGCCGGAGGAGCTGGAGGAGCTGAAGGAGCTGGAGGAGCTGGAGGATCTGAAGCTGAAGGAGCTGGAGGAGCTGGAGGAGCTGAAGGAGCTGGAGGAGCTGAAGGAGCCGGAGGGGCTGAAGGAGCTGGAGGAGCTGAGGGAGCTGAAGGAGCTGGAGGGGCTGAAGGAGCTGGAGGAGCTGAGGGAGCTGAAGGAGCTGGAGGAGCTGAAGGAACCGAAGGAGCCGGAGGAGCTGGAGGAGCTGAAGGAGCTGAAGCTGAAGGAGCTGGAGGAGCTGAAGGAGCTGGAGGAGCTGAAGCTGAAGGAGCTGGAGGAGCAGGAGGAGCTGAAGGAGCTGGAGGAGCTGAAGGAGCCGGAGGGGCTGAAGGAGCTGGAGGAGCTGAAGGAGCTGTAGGAGCTGAAGGAGCTGGAGGAGCTGAAGAAGCTGGAGGAGCTGGAGGAGCTGGAGGAGCTGGAGGAGCTGGAGGAGCTGAAGCTGAAGGAGCTGGAGGAGCTGGAGGAGCTGAATGAACCGAAGGAGCCGGAGGAACTGGAGGAGCTGAAGGAGCTGGAGGAGCTGGAGGGGCTTAAGGAGCTGAAGGAGCTGAAGGAGCTGGAGGAGCTGAAGGAGCTGGAGGAGCTGAAGCTGAAGGAGTTGAAGAGCTGGAGGAGCTGAAGGAGCTGAAGGAGCTGAAGGAGCTGAAGGAGCTAGAGGAGCTGGAGGAGCTGGAGGAGCTGGAGGAGCTGAAGGCGCTGGAGGAGCTGGAGCTGAAGGAGCTGGAGGAGCTGAAGGAGCTGGAGCAGCTGAAGCTGGATGAGCTGGTGGAGCTGAAGGAGCTGGAGGAGCTGAAGGAGCTGAAGGAGCTGAAGGAGCTGGAGGAGCAGAAGGAGCTGGAGGAGCTGGAGGAGCCGGAGGAGCTGATGCTGAAGGAGCTGAAGCTGAAGGAGCTGGAGGAGCTGAAGGAGCTGAAGGAGCCGAAGGAGCTGGAGGAGCTGGAGGAGCTCAAGCTGAAGGAGCTGGAGGAGCTGGAGGAGCTGGAGGAGCTGAAGGAGCTGGGGGATCTGGAGGAGCTGAAGCTGAAGGAGATGGAGGAGCTGAAGGAGCTGTAAGAGCTGAAGGAGCTGGAGGAGCTGAAGAAGCTGGAGGAGCTGGAGGAGCTGGAGGAGCTGGAGGAGCTTAAGGAGCTGAAGCTGAAGGAGCTGGAGGAGATGAATGAACCGAAGGAGCTGGAGGAGCTGAAGGAGCTGAAGCTGAAGGAGCTGGAGGAGCTGAAGGAGCTGGAGGAGCTGAAGCTGAAGGATCTTGAGGAGCTGGAGGAGCTGAAGTTGAAGGAGCTGGAGGAGCTGGAGGAGCTGAATGAACCGAAGGAGCCGGAGGAACTGGAGGAGCTGAAGGAGCTGGAGGAGCTGGAGGGGCTTAAGGAGCTGAAGGAGCTGAAGGAGCTGGAGGAGCTGAAGGAGCTGGAGGAGCTGAAGCTGAAGGAGTTGAAGGAGCTGGAGGAGCTGAAGGAGCTAGAGGAGCTGGAGGAGCTGGAGGAGCTGGAGGAGCTGAAGGCGCTGGAGGAGCTGGAGCTGAAGGAGCTGGAGGAGCTGAAGGAGCTGGAGCAGCTGAAGCTGGATGAGCTGGTGGAGCTGAAGGAGCTGGAGGAGCTGGAGGAGCTGGAGGAGCTGGAGGAGCTGAAGGAGCTGAAGGAGCTGGAGGAGCAGAAGGAGCTGGAGGAGCCGGAGGAGCTGATGCTGAAGGAGCTGAAGCTGAAGGAGCTGGAGGAGCTGAAGGAGCTGAAGGAGCCGAAGGAGCTGGAGGAGCTGGAGGAGCTCAAGCTGAAGGAGCTGGAGGAGCTGGAGGAGCTGGAGGAGCTGAAGGAGCTGGGGGAGCTGGAGGAGCTGAAGCTGAAGGAGATGGAGGAGCTGAAGGAGCTGTAAGAGCTGAAGGAGCTGGAGGAGCTGAAGAAGCTGGAGGAGCTGGAGGAGCTGGAGGAGCTTAAGGAGCTGAAGCTGAAGGAGCTGGAGGAGCTGGAAGAGCTGAAGCTGAAGGAGCTGAAGGAGCTGGAGGAGCTGAAGGAGCTGAAGGAGCTGAAGGAGCTAGAGGAGCTGGAGGAGCTGGAGGAGCTGGAGGAGCTGAAGGCGCTGGAGGAGCTGGAACTGAAGGAGCTGGAGGAGCTGAAGGAGCTGGAGAAGCTGAAGCTGGATGAGCTGGTGGAGCTGAAGGAGCTGGAGGAGCTGAAGGAGCTGGAGGAGCTGAAGGAGCTGAAGGAGCGGAAGGAGCTGAAGGAGCTGGAGGAGCAGAAGGAGCTGGAGGAGCCGGAGGAGCTGATGCTGAAGGAGCTGGAGGAGCTGGAGGAGCTGAAGGAGCTGAAGGAGCTGAAGGAGCCGAAGGAGCTGATGCTGAAGGAGCTGAAGCTGAAGGAGCTGGAGGAGCCGGATGAGCCGGAGTAGCCGGAGGAGCCGGAGGAACCGGCGGAGCTGAAGGAGCTGGGAGGAGCTGAAGGAGCTGGAGGAGGTGGAGGAGCTGGAGGAGCTGGAGGAGCTGAAGCTGAAGGACCTGGAGGAGCTGAAGGAGCTGGAGGAGCTGAAGCTGAAGGATCTTGAGGAGCTGGAGGAGCTGAAGTTGAAGGAGCTGAAGGAGCTGAAGGAGCTGGAGGAGCTGGAGCTGAAGGAGCTGGAGGAGCTGGAGAAGCTGAAGCTGGATGAGCTGGTGGAGCTGAAGGAGCTGGAGGAGCTGAAGGAGCTGGAGGAGCTGAAGGAGCTGGAGGAGCGGAAGGAGCTGATGCTGAAGGAGCTGAAGCTGAAGGAGCTGGAGGAGCTGGAGGAGCTGAAGGAGCTGAAGGAGCTGAAGGAGCCGAAGGAGCTGATGCTGAAGGAGCTGGAGGAGCCGGATGAGCCGGAGTAGCCGGAGGAGCCGGAGGAACCGGCGGAGCTGAAGGAGCTGGAGGAGCTGGAGGAGCTGAAGGAGCTGAAGGAGCTGGAGGAGCTGGAGGAGCTGGAGGAGCTGGAGGAGCTGAAGCTGAAGGAGCTGGAGGAGCTGGAGGAGCTGGGGGAGCTGGAGGAGCTGAAGGAGCTGGAGGAGCTGGAGGAGCTGAAGCTGAAGGAGCTGGAGGAGCTGAAGGAACCGAAGGAACCGAAGGAGCCGGAGGAGCTGGAGGAGCTGAAGGAGCTGAAGGAGCTGAAGGAGCTGAAGGAGCTGGAGGAGTTGAAGGAGCCGGACGAGCCGGAGGAGCCGGAGGAGCTGAAGGAGCTGGAGGAGCTGGAGGATCTGAAGCTGAAGGAGCTGGAGGAGCAGGAGGAGCTGAAGGAGCTGGAGGAGCTGAAGGAGCTGAAGGAGCCGGAGGGGCTGAAGGAGCTGGAGGAGCTGAAGGAGCTGTAGGAGCTGAAGGAGCTGGAGGAGCTGAAGAAGCTGGAGGAGCTGGAGGAGCTGGAGGAGCTGGAGGAGCTGAAGCTGAAGGAGCTGGAGGAGCTGGAGGAGCTGAATGAACCGAAGGAGCCGGAGGAACTGGAGGAGCTGAAGGAGCTGGAGGAGCTGGAGGGGCTTAAGGAGCTGAAGGAGCTGAAGGAGCTGGAGGAGCTGAAGGAGCTGGAGGAGCTGAAGCTGAAGGAGTTGAAGGAGCTGGAGGAGCTGAAGGAGCTGAAGGAGCTAGAGGAGCTGGAGGAGCTGGAGGAGCTGGAGGAGCTGAAGGCGCTGGAGGAGCTGGAGCTGAAGGAGCTGGAGGAGCTGAAGGAGCTGGAGCAGCTGAAGCTGGATGAGCTGGTGGAGCTGAAGGAGCTGGAGGAGCTGAAGGAGCTGAAGGAGCTGAAGGAGCTGGAGGAGCAGAAGGAGCTGGAGGAGCTGGAGGAGCCGGAGGAGCTGATGCTGAAGGAGCTGAAGCTGAAGGAGCTGGAGGAGCTGAAGGAGCTGAAGGAACCGAAGGAGCTGGAGGAGCTGGAGGAGCTCAAGCTGAAGGAGCTGGAGGAGCTGGAGGAGCTGAAGGAGCTGGGGGAGCTGGAGGAGCTGAAGCTGAAGGAGATGGAGGAGCTGAAGGAGCTGTAAGAGCTGAAGGAGCTGGAGGAGCTGAAGAAGCTGGAGGAGCTGGAGGAGCTGGAGGAGCTGGAGGAGCTTAAGGAGCTGAAGCTGAAGGAGCTGGAGGAGCTGAATGAACCGAAGGAGCTGGAGGAGCTGAAGGAGCTGAAGCTGAAGGAGCTGGAGGAGCTGAAGGAGCTGGAGGAGCTGAAGCTGAAGGATCTTGAGGAGCTGGAGGAGCTGAAGTTGAAGGAGCTGGAGGAGCTGAAGGAACTGGAGGAGCTGAAGGAGCTGGAGGAGCTGGAGGAGCTGGAGGGGCTTGAGGAGCTGAAGGAGCTGAAGGAGCTGGAGGAGCTGTAAGAGCTGAAGGAGCTGGAGGAGCTGAAGGAGCTGGAGGAGCTGGAAGAGCTGAAGCTGAAGGAGCTGAAGGAGCTGAAGGAGCTGGAGGAGCTGAAGGAGCTGAAGGAGCTGAAGGAGCTAGAGGAGCTGGAGGAGCTGGAGGAGCTGGAGGAGCTGGAGGAGCTGAAGGCGCTGGAGGAGCTGGAGGAGCTGAAGGAGCTGAAGGAGCTGGAGGAGCAGAAGGAGCTGGAGGAGCCGGAGGAGCTGATGCTGAAGGAGCTGAAGCTGAAGGAGCTGGAGGAGCCGGATGAGCCGGAGTAGCCGGAGGAGCCGGAGGAACCGGCAGAGCTGAAGGAGCTGGAGGAGCTGAAGCTGAAGGAGATGGAGGAGCTGAAGGAGCTGTAGGAGCTGAAGGAGCTGGAGGAGCTGAAGGAGCTGGAGGAGCTGGAGGAGCTGGAGGAGCTGAAGCTGAAGGAGCTGGAGGAGCTGGAGGAGCTGAAGGAACCGAAGGAGCCGGAGGAGCTGGAGGAGCTGAAGGAGCTGAAGCTGAAGGAGCTGGAGGAGCCGGAGGAGCTGGAGGAGCTGAAGGAGCTGGAGGAGCTGGAGGATCTGACCCTGAAGGAGCTGGAGGAGCAGGAGGAGCTGAAGGAGCTGGAGGAGCTGAAGGAGCCGGAGGGGCTGAAGGAGCTGGAGGAGCTGAAGGAGCTGGAGGAGCTGGAGGAGCTGAAGGAACCGAAGGAGCCGGAGGAGCTGAAGGAGCTGAAGCTGAAGGATCTTGAGGAGCTGGAGGAGCTGAAGTTGAAGGAGCTGGAGGAGCTGGAGGAGCTGGAGGGGCTGGAGGAGCTGAAGGAGCTGAAGGAGCTGGAGGAGCTGAAGGAGCTGAAGGAGCTGGAGGAGCTGAAGGAGCTGGAGGAGCTGGAAGAGCTGAAGCTGAAGGAGCTGAAGGAGCTGGAGGAGCTGAAGGAGCTGAAGGAGCTGAAGGAGCTAGAGGAGCTAGAGGAGCTGGAGGAGCTGGAGGAGCTGGAGGAGCTGAAGGCGCTGGAGGAGCTGGAACTGAAGGAGCTGGAGGAGCTGAAGGAGCTGGAGAAGCTGAAGCTGGATGAGCTGGTGGAGCTGAAGGAGCTGGAGGAGCTGAAGGAGCTGGAGGAGCTGAAGGAGCTGAAGGAGCGGAAGGAGCTGAAGGAGCTGGAGGAGCAGAAGGAGCTGGAGGAGCCGGAGGAGCTGATGCTGAAGGAGCTGGAGGAGCTGGAGGAGCTGAAGGAGCTGAAGGAGCTGAAGGAGCTGAAGGAGCCGAAGGAGCTGATGCTGAAGGAGCTGAAGCTGAAGGAGCTGGAGGAGCCGGATGAGCCGGAGTAGCCGGAGGAGCCGGAGGAACCGGCGGAGCTGAAGGAGATGGGAGGAGCTGAAGGAGCTGGAGGAGGTGGAGGAGCTGGAGGAGCTGGAGGAGCTGAAGCTGAAGGACCTGGAGGAGCTGAAGGAGCTGGAGGAGCTGAAGCTGAAGGATCTTGAGGAGCTGGAGGAGCTGAAGTTGAAGGAGCTGAAGGAGCTGAAGGAGCTGGAGGAGCTGGAGCTGAAGGAGCTGGAGGAGCTGGAGAAGCTGAAGCTGGATGAGCTGGTGGAGCTGAAGGAGCTGGAGGAGCTGAAGGAGCTGGAGGAGCTGAAGGAGCTGGAGGAGCCGAAGGAGCTGATGCTGAAGGAGCTGAAGCTGAAGGAGCTGGAGGAGCTGGAGGAGCTGAAGGAGCTGAAGGAGCTGAAGGAGCCGAAGGAGCTGATGCTGAAGGAGCTGGAGGAGCCGGATGAGCCGGAGGAACCGGCGGAGCTGAAGGAGCTGGAGGAGCTGGAGGAGCTGGAGGAGCTGAAGGAGCTGGAGGAGCTGGAGGAGCTGGAGGAGCTGAAGCTGAAGGAGCTGGAGGAGCTGGAGGAGCTGGGGGAGCTGGAGGAGCTGAAGGAGCTGGAGGAGCTGAAGGAGCTGGAGGAGCTGGAGGAGCTGAAGCTGAAGGAGCTGGAGGAGCTGGAGGAGCTGAAGGAACCGAAGGAGCCGGAGGAGCTGGAGGAGCTGAAGGAGCTGAAGCTGAAGGAGCTGGATGAGCTGAAGGAGCTGAAGCTGAAGGAGCTGGAGGAGCTGAAGGAGCTGGAGGAGTTGAAGGAGCCGGAGGAGCCAGAGGAGCTGGAGGAGCTGAAGGAGCTGGAGGAGCTGGAGGATCTGAAGCTGAAGGAGTTGGAGGAGCTGGAGGAGCTGAAGGAGCTGGAGGAGCTGAAGGAGCCGGAGGGGCTGAAGGAGCTGGAGGAGCTGAAGGAACCGAAGGAGCCGGAGGAGCTGAAGGAGCTGAAGGAGCTAGAGGAGCTGGAGGAGCTGAAGGAGCTGGAGGAGCTGAAGGAGCTGAAGCTGAAGGAGCTGGGGGAGCTGAAGGAGCTGAAGGAGCCGAAGGAGCTGATGCTGAAGGAGCTGAAGCTGAAGGAGCTGGAGGAGCCGGATGAGCCGTGGTAGCCGGAGGAACCGGCGGAGCTGAAAGAGCTGAAGGAGCTGGGGGAGCTGGAGGAGCTGAAGCTGAAGGAGATGGAGGAGCTGAAGGAGCTGTAGGAGCTGAAGGAGCTGGAGGAGCTGAAGGAGCTGGAGGAGCTGAAGGAGCTGGAGGAGCTGGAGGAGCTGGAGGAGCTGAAGCTGAAGGAGCTGGAGGGCTGGAGGAGCTGAAGGAACCGAAGGAGCCGGAGGAGCTGGAGGAGCTGAAGGAACTGAAGCTGAAGGAGCTGGAGGAGCTGAAGGAGCTGGAGGAGTTGAAGGAGCCGGAATTGCCGGAGGAGCTGGAGGAGCTGAAGGAGCTGGAGGAGCTGGAGGATCTGAAGCTGAAGGAGCTGGAGGAGCTGGAGGAGCTGAAGGAGCTGGAGGAGCTGAAGGAGCCGGAGGGGCTGAAGGAGCTGGAGGAGTTGAAGGAGCCGGAATTTTAGGAGGAGCTGGAGGAGCTGAAGGAGCTGGAGGAGCTGGAGGATCTGAAGCTGAAGGAGCTGGAGGAGCTGGAGGAGCTGAAGGAGCTGGAGGAGCTGAAGGAGCCGGAGGGGCTGAAGGACCTGGAGGAGCTGAAGGAGCTGAAGGAGCTGAAGGAACTGGAGGAGCTGGAGGAGCTGAAGGAACCGAAGGAGCCGGAGGAGCTGTAGGAGCTGAAGGAGCTGAAGGAGCTGAAGCTGAAGGAGCTGGAGGAGCTGAAGGAGCTGGAGGATCTTGAGGAGCTGGAGGAGCTGAAGTTGAAGGAGCTGGAGGAGCTGAAGGAACTGGAGGAGCTGAAGGAGCTGGAGAAGCTGGAGGAGCTGGAGGGGCTGGAGGAGCTGAAGGAGCTTAAGGAGCTTAAGGAGCTGGAGGAGCTGAAGGAGCTGGAGGAGCTGGAGGAGCTGGAGGAGCTGAAGGAACTGGAGGAGCTGAAGGAGCTGAAGGAACTAGAGGAGCTGAAGGAGCTGGAGGAGCTGAAGGAGCTGGAGGAGCTGGAGGAGCTGACGGAACTGGAGGAGCTGAAGGAGCTGGAGAAGCTGGAGGAGCTGGAGGGGCTGGAGGAGCTGAAGGAGCTGAAGGAGCTGGAGGAGCTGAAGGAGCTGGAGGAGCTGGAGGAGCTGGAGGAGCTGAAGGAGCTGAAGGAGCTAGAGGAGCTGGAGGAGCTGGAGGAGCTGAAGGCGCTGGAGGAGCTGGAGCTGAAGGAGCTGGAGGAGCTGAAGGAGCTGGACAAGCTGAAGCTGGATGAGCTGGTGGAGCTGAAGGGGCTGGAGGAGCTGAAGGAGCTGGAGGAGCTGAAGGAGCTGAAGGAGCTGGAGGAGCAGAAGGAGCCGGAGGAGCTGTAGGAGCTGAAGGAGCTGAAGCTGAAGGAGCTGGAGGATCTTGAGGAGCTGGAGGAGCTGAAGTTGAAGGAGCTGGAGGAGCTGAAGGAACTGGAGGAGCTGAAGGAGCTGAAGGAGCTGAAGGAACTGGAGGAGCTGGAGGAGCTGAAGGAACCGAAGGAGCCGGAGGAGCTGTAGGAGCTGAAGGAGCTGAAGCTGAAGGAGCTGGAGGATCTTGAAGAGCTGGAGGAGCTGAAGTTGAAGGAGCTGGAGGAGCTGAAGGAACTGGAGGAGCTGAAGGAGCTGGAGAAGCTGGAGGAGCTGGAGGGGCTGGAGGAGCTGAAGGAGCTGAAGGAGCTGGAGGAGCTGAAGGAGCTGGAGGAGCTGGAGGAGCTGGAGGAGCTGAAGGAGCTGAAGGAGCTAGAGGAGCTGGAGGAGCTGGAGGAGCTGAAGGCGCTGGAGGAGCTGGAGCTGAAGGAGCTGGAGGAGCTGAAGGAGCTGGAGAAGCTGAAGCTGGATGAGCTGGTGGAGCTGAAGGAGCTGGAGGAGCTGAAGGAGCTGGAGGAGCTGAAGGAGCTGAAGGAGCTGGAGGAGCAGAAGGAGCTGGAGGAGCTGGAGGAGCTGGAGGAGCTGAAGGAGCTGAAGGAGCCGAAGGAGCTGATGCTGAAGGACCTGAAGCTGAAGGAGCTGAAGGAGCTAGAGGAACTGGAGGAGCTGAAGGGGCTTGAGGAGCTGAACGAGCTGAAGGAGCTGGAGGAGCTGAAGGAGCTGGAGGAGCTGGAGGAGCTGTAAGAGCTGAAGGAGCTGGAGGAGCTGAAGGAGCTGGAGTAGCTGGAAGAGCTGAAGCTGAAGGAGCTGAAGGAGCTGGAGGAGCTGAAGGAGCTGACGGAGCTAGAGGAGCTGGAGGAGCTGGAGGAGCTGGAGGAGCTGAAGGCGCTGGAGGAGCTTGAGCTGAAGGAGGTGGAGGAGCTGAAGGAGCTGGAGCAGCTGAAGCTGGATGAGCTGGTGGAGCTGAAGTAGCTGGAGGAGCTGAAGGAGCTGGAGGAGCTGAAGGAGCTGAAGGAGCTGAAGGAGCTGGAGGAGCAGAAGGAGCTGGAGGAGCCGGAGGAGCTGATGCTGAAGGAGCTGAAGCTGAAGGAGCTGGAGGAGCTGGAGGAGCTGAAGGAGCTGAAGGAGCCGAAGGAGCTGGAGGAGCTGGAGGAGCTCAAGCTGAAGGAGCTGGAGGAGCTGGAGGAGCTGAAAGAGCTGGGGGAGCTGGAGGAGCTGAAGCTGAAGGAGATGGAGGAGCTGAAGGAGCTGTAGGAGCTGAAGGAGCTGGAGGAGCTGAAGAAGCTGGAGGAGCTGGAGGAGCTGGAACAGCTGGAGGAGCTGGAGGAGCTGAAGCTGAAGGAGCTGGAGAAGCTGGAGGAGCTGAATGAACCGAAGGAGCCGGAGGAGCTGGAGGAGCTGAAGGAGCTGAAGCTGAAGGAGCTGGAGGAGCTGAAGGAGCTGGAGGAGCTGAAGCTGAAGGATCTTGAGGAGCTGGAGGAGCTGAAGTTGAAGGAGCTGGAGGAGCTGAAGGAACTGGAGGAGCTGAAGGAGCTGGAGGAGCTGGAGGAGCTGGAGGAGCTGGAGGAGCTGAAGGAGCTGGAGGAGCTGAAGGAGCTGGAGGAGCTGGAGGAGCTGTAAGAGCTGAAGGAGCAGGAGGAGCTGAAGGAGCTGGAGAAGCTGGAAGAGCAGGAAGCTGAAGGAGCTGAAGGAGCTGAAGAAGCTGGAGGAGCTGGAGGAGCTGGAACAGCTGGAGGAGCTGGAGGAGCTGAAGCTGAAGGAGCTGGAGAAGCTGGAGGAGCTGAATGAACCGAAGGAGCCGGAGGAGCTGGAGGAGCTGAAGGAGCTGAAGCTGAAGGAGCTGGAGGAGCTGAAGGAGCTGGAGGAGCTGAAGCTGAAGGATCTTGAGGAGCTGGAGGAGCTGAAGTTGAAGGAGCTGGAGGAGCTGAAGGAACTGGAGGAGCTGAAGGAGCTGGAGGAGCTGGAGGAGCTGGAGGAGCTGGAGGAGCTGAAGCTGAAGGAGCTGGAGGAGCTGGAGGAGCTGGGGGAGCTGGAGGAGCTGAAGGAGCTGGAGGAGCTGAAGGAGCTGGAGGAGCTGGAGGAGCTGAAGCTGAAGGAGCTGGAGGAGCTGAAGGAACCGAAGGAACCGAAGGAGCCGGAGGAGCTGGAGGAGCTGAAGGAGCTGAAGGAGCTGAAGGAGCTGAAGGAGCTGGAGGAGTTGAAGGAGCCAGACGAGCCGGAGGAGCTGGAGGAGCTGAAGGAGCTGGAGGAGCTGGAGGATCTGAAGCTGAAGGAGCTGGAGGAGCTGGAGGAGCTGAATGAACCGAAGGAGCCGGAGGAACTGGAGGAGCTGAAGGAGCTGGAGGAGCTGGAGGGGCTTAAGGAGCTGAAGGAGCTGAAGGAGCTGGAGGAGCTGAAGGAGCTGGAGGAGCTGAAGCTGAAGGAGTTGAAGGAGCTGGAGGAGCTGAAGGAGCTAGAGGAGCTGAAGGAGCTGGAGGAGCTGGAGGAGCTGGAGGAGCTGAAGGCGCTGGAGGAGCTGGAGCTGAAGGAGCTGGAGAAGCTGAAGGAGCTGGAGCAGCTGAAGCTGGATGAGCTGGTGGAGCTGAAGGAGCTGGAGGAGCTGAAGGAGCTGGAGGAGCTGAAGGAGCTGAAGGAGCTGAAGGAGCTGGAGGAGCAGAAGGAGCTGGAGGAGCCGGAGGAGCTGATGCTGAAGGAGCTGAAGCTGAAGGAGCTGGAGGAGCTGGAGGAGCTGAAGGAGCCAAAGGAGCTGGAGGAGCTGGAGGAGCTCAAGCTGAAGGAGCTGGAGGAGCTGGAGGAGCTGGAGGAGCTGAAGGAGCTGGGGGAGCTGGAGGAGCTGAAGCTGAAGGAGATGGAGGAGCTGAAGGAGCTGTAAGAGCTGAAGGAGCTGGAGGAGCTGAAGAAGCTGGAGGAGCTGGAGGAGCTGGAGGAGCTTAAGGAGCTGAAGCTGAAGGAGCTGGAGGAGCTGAATGAACCGAAGGAGCTGGAGGAGCTGAAGGAGCTGAAACTGAAGGAGCTGGAGGAGCTGAAGGAGCTGGAGGAGCTGAAGCTGAAGGATCTTGAGGAGCTGGAGGAGCTGAAGTTGAAGGAGCTGGAGGAGCTGAAGGAACTGGAGGAGCTGAAGGAGCTGGAGGAGCTGGAGGAGCTGGAGGGGCTTGAGGAGCTGAAGGAGCTGAAGGAGCTCGAGGAGCTGTAAGAGCTGAAGGAGCTGGAGGAGCTGAAGGAGCTGGAGGAGCTGGAAGAGCTGAAGCTGAAGGAGCTGAAGGAGCTGAAGGAGCTGAAGGAGCTGGAGGAGCTGAAGGAGCTGAAGGAGCTGAAGGAGCTAGAGGAGCTGGAGGAGCTGGAGGAGCTGGAGGAGCTGAAGGCGCTGGAGGAGCTGAAGGAGCTGAAGGAGCTGAAGGACCTGGAGGAGCTGGAGGAGCTGGAGGAGCTGGAGGAGCTGAAGGCGCTGGAGGAGCTGGAGGAGCTGAAGGAGCTGAAGGAGCTGGAGGAGCAGAAGGAGCTGGAGGAGCCGGAGGAGCTGATGCTGAAGGAGCTGAAGCTGAAGGAGCTGGAGGAGCCGGATGAGCCGGAGTAGCCGGAGGAGCCGGAGGAACCGGCGGAGCTGAAGGAGCTGGAGGAGCTGAAGCTGAAGGAGATGGAGGAGCTGAAGGAGCTGTAGGAGCTGAAGGAGCTGGAGGAGCTGAAGGAGCTGGAGGAGCTGGAGGAGCTGGAGGAGCTGAAGCTGAAGGAGCTGGAGGAGCTGGAGGAGCTGAAGGAACCGAAGGAGCCGGAGGAGCTGGAGGAGCTGAAGGAGCTGAAGCTGAAGGAGCTGGAGGAGCCGGAGGAGCTGGAGGAGCTGAAGGAGCTGGAGGAGCTGGAGGATCTGAAGCTGAAGGAGCTGGAGGAGCAGGAGGAGCTGAAGGAGCTGGAGGAGCTGAAGGAGCCGGAGGGGCTGAAGGAGCTGGAGGAGCTGAAGGAGCTGGAGGAGCTGGAGGAGCTGAAGGAACCGAAGGAGCCGGAGGAGCTGAAGGAGCTGAAGCTGAAGGATCTTGAGGAGCTGGAGGAGCTGAAGTTGAAGGAGCTGGAGGAGCTGGAGGAGCTGGAGGGGCTGGAGGAGCTGAAGGAGCTGAAGGAGCTGGAGGAGCTGAAGGAGCTGAAGGAGCTGGAGGAGCTGAAGGAGCTGGAGGAGCTGGAAGAGCTGAAGCTGAAGGAGCTGAAGGAGCTGGAGGAGCTGAAGGAGCTGAAGGAGCTGAAGGAGCTAGAGGAGCTAGAGGAGCTGGAGGAGCTGGAGGAGCTGGAGGAGCTGAAGGCGCTGGAGGAGCTGGAACTGAAGGAGCTGGAGGAGCTGAAGGAGCTGGAGAAGCTGAAGCTGGATGAGCTGGTGGAGCTGAAGGAGCTGGAGGAGCTGAAGGAGCTGGAGGAGCTGAAGGAGCTGAAGGAGCGGAAGGAGCTGAAGGAGCTGGAGGAGCAGAAGGAGCTGGAGGAGCCGGAGGAGCTGATGCTGAAGGAGCTGGAGGAGCTGAAGGAGCTGAAGGAGCTGAAGGAGCCGAAGGAGCTGATGCTGAAGGAGCTGAAGCTGAAGGAGCTGGAGGAGCCGGATGAGCCGGAGTAGCCGGAGGAGCCGGAGGAACCGGCTGGAGCTGAAGGAGCTGGAGGAGCTGGAGAAGCTGAAGCTGGATGAGCTGGTGGAGCTGAAGGAGCTGGAGGAGCTGAAGGAGCTGGAGGAGCTGAAGGAGCTGGAGGAGCCGAAGGAGCTGATGCTGAAGGAGCTGAAGCTGAAGGAGCTGGAGGAGCTGGAGGAGCTGAAGGAGCTGAAGGAGCTGAAGGAGCCGAAGGAGCTGATGCTGAAGGAGCTGGAGGAGCCGGATGAGCCGGAGTAGCCGGAGGAGCCGGCGGAGCTGAAGGAGCTGGAGGAGCTGGAGGAGCTGAAGGAGCTGAAGGAGCTGGAGGAGCTGGAGGAGCTGGAGGAGCTGGAGGAGCTGGAGGAGCTGAAGCTGAAGGAGCTGGAGGAGCTGGAGGAGCTGGGGGAGCTGGAGGAGCTGAAGGAGCTGGAGGAGCTGGAGGAGCTGAAGCTGAAGGAGCTGGAGGAGCTGAAGGAACCGAAGGAACCGAAGGAACCGAAGGAGCCGGAGGAGCTGGAGGAGCTGAAGGAGCTGAAGGAGCTGAAGGAGCTGAAGGAGCTGAAGGAGCTGGAGGAGTTGAAGGAGCCGGACGAGCCGGAGGAGCTGGAGGAGCTGAAGGAGCTGGAGGAGCTGAAGGATCTGAAGCTGAAGGAGCTGGAGGAGCAGGAGGAGCTGAAGGAGCTGGAGGAGCTGAAGGAGCTGTAGGAGCCGGAGGGGCTGAAGGAGCTGGAGGAGCTGAAGGAGCTGTAGGAGCTGAAGGAGCTGGAGGAGCTGAAGAAGCTGGAGGAGCTGGAGGAGCTGGAGGAGCTGGAGGAGCTGAAGCTGAAGGAGCTGGAGGAGCTGGAGGAGCTGAATGAACCGAAGGAGCCGGAGGAACTGGAGGAGCTGAAGGAGCTGGAGGAGCTGGAGGGGCTTAAGGAGCTGAAGGAGCTGAAGGAGCTGAAGGAACCGAAGGAGCCGGAGGAGCTGAAGGAGCTGAAGCTGAAGGATCTTGAGGAGCTGGAGGAGCTGAAGTTGAAGGAGCTGGAGGAGCTGGAGGAGCTGGAGGGGCTGGAGGAGCTGAAGGAGCTGAAGGAGCTGGAGGAGCTGAAGGAGCTGAAGGAGCTGGAGGAGCTGAAGGAGCTGGAGGAGCTGGAAGAGCTGAAGCTGAAGGAGCTGAAGGAGCTGGAGGAGCTGAAGGAGCTGAAGGAGCTAGAGGAGCTAGAGGAGCTGGAGGAGCTGGAGGAGCTGGAGGAGCTGAAGGCGCTGGAAGAGCTGGAACTGAAGGAGCTGGAGGAGCTGAAGGAGCTGGAGAAGCTGAAACTGGATGAGCTGGTGGAGCTGAAGGAGCTGGAGGAGCTGAAGGAGCTGGAGGAGCTGAAGGAGCTGAAGGAGCGGAAGGAGCTGAAGGAGCTGGAGGAGCAGAAGGAGCTGGATGAGCCGGAGGAGCTGATGCTGAAGGAGCTGGAGGAGCTGGAGAAGCTGAAGGAGCTGAAGGAGCTGAAGGAGCCGAAGGAGCTGATGCTGAAGGAGCTGAAGCTGAAGGAGCTGGAGGAGCCGGATGAGCCGGAGTAGCCGGAGGAGCCGGAGGAACCGGCGGAGCTGAAGGAGCTGGGAGGAGCTGAAGGAGCTGGAGGAGGTGGAGGAGCTGAAGTTGAAGGAGCTGAAGGAGCTGAAGGAGCTGGAGGAGCTGGAGCTGAAGGAGCTGGAGGAGCTGGAGAAGCTGAAGCTGGATGAGCTGGTGGAGCTGAAGGAGCTGGAGGAGCTGAAGGAGCTGGAGGAGCTGAAGGAGCTGGAGGAGCCGAAGGAGCTGATGCTGAAGGAGCTGAAGCTGAAGGAGCTGGAGGAGCTGGAGGAGCTGAAGGAGCTGAAGGAGCTGAAGGAGCCGAAGGAGCTGATGCTGAAGGAGCTGGAGGAGCCGGATGAGCCGGAGTAGCCGGAGGAGCCGGAGGAACCGGCGGAGCTGAAGGAGCTGGAGGAGCTGGAGGAGCTGGAGGAGCTGAAGCTGAAGGAGCTGGAGGAGCTGGAGGAGCTGGGGGAGCTGGAGGAGCTGAAGGAGCTGGAGGAGCTGGAGGAGCTGAAGCTGAAGGAGCTGGAGGAGCTGAAGGAACCGAAGGAACCGAAGGAACCGAAGGAGCCGGAGGAGCTGGAGGAGCTGAAGGAGCTGAAGGAGCTGAAGGAGCTGAAGGAGCTGGAGGAGTTGAAGGAGCCGGACGAGCCGGAGGAGCTGGAGGAGCTGAAGGAGCTGGAGGAGCTGGAGGATCTGAAGCTGAAGGAGCTGGAGGAGCAGGAGGAGCTGAAGGAGCTGGAGGAGCTGAAGGAGCTGAAGGAGCCGGAGGGGCTGAAGGAGCTGGAGGAGCTGAAGAAGCTGGAGGAGCTGGAGGAGCTGGAGGAGCTGGAGGAGCTGAAGCTGAAGGAGCTGGAGGAGCTGGAGGAGCTGAATGAACCGAAGGAGCCGGAGGAACTGGAGGAGCTGAAGGAGCTGGAGGGGCTTAAGGAGCTGAAGGAGCTGAAGGAGCTGGAGGAGCTGAAGGAGCTGGAGGAGCTGAAGCTGAAGGAGTTGAAGGAGCTGGAGGAGCTGAAGGAGCTGAAGGAGCTGAAGGAGCTAGAGGAGCTGGAGGAGCTGGAGGAGCTGGAGGAGCTGGAGGAGCTGAAGGCGCTGGAGGAGCTGGAGCTGAAGGAGCTGGAGGAGCTGAAGGAGCTGGAGCAGCTGAAGCTGGATGAGCTGGTGGAGCTGAAGGAGCTGGAGGAGCTGAAGGAGCTGAAGGAGCTGAAGGAGCTGGAGGAGCAGAAGGAGCTGGAGGAGCTGGAGGAGCCGGAGGAGCTGATGCTGAAGGAGCTGAAGCTGAAGGAGCTGGAGGAGCTGAAGGAGCTGAAGGAGCCGAAGGAGCTGGAGGAGCTGGAGGAGCTCAAGCTGAAGGAGCTGGAGGAGCTGGAGGAGCTGGAGGAGCTGAAGGAGCTGGGGGAGCTGGAGGAGCTGAAGCTGAAGGAGATGGAGGAGCTGAAGGAGCTGTAAGAGCTGAAGGAGCTGGAGGAGCTGAAGAAGCTGGAGGAGCTGGAGGAGCTGGAGGAGCTGGAGGAGCTTAAGGAGCTGAAGCTGAAGGAGCTGGAGGAGCTGAATGAACCGAAGGAGCTGGAGGAGCTGAAGGAGCTGAAGCTGAAGGAGGTGGAGGAGCTGAAGGAGCTGGAGGAGCTGAAGCTGAAGGATCTTGAGGAGCTGGAGGAGCTGAAGTTGAAGGAGCTGGAGGAGCTGAAGGAACTGGAGGAGCTGAAGGAGCTGGAGGAGCTGGAGGAGCTGGAGGAGCTGGAGGGGCTTGAGGAGCTGAAGGAGCTGAAGGAGCTGGAGGAGCTGTAAGAGCTGAAGGAGCTGGAGGAGCTGAAGGAGCTGGAGGAGCTGGAAGAGCTGAAGCTGAAGGAGCTGAAGGAGCTGAAGGAGCTGGAGGAGCTGAAGGAGCTGAAGGAGCTGAAGGAGCTAGAGGAGCTGGAGGAGCTGGAGGAGCTGGAGGAGCTGGAGGAGCTGAAGGCGCTGGAGGAGCTGGAGGAGCTGAAGGAGCTGAAGGAGCTGGAGGAGCAGAAGGAGCTGGAGGAGCCGGAGGAGCTGATGCTGAAGGAGCTGAAGCTGAAGGAGCTGGAGGAGCCGGATGAGCCGGAGTAGCCGGAGGAGCCGGAGGAACCGGCAGAGCTGAAGGAGCTGGAGGAGCTGAAGCTGAAGGAGATGGAGGAGCTGAAGGAGCTGTAGGAGCTGAAGGAGCTGGAGGAGCTGAAGGAGCTGGAGGAGCTGGAGGAGCTGGAGGAGCTGAAGCTGAAGGAGCTGGAGGAGCTGGAGGAGCTGAAGGAACCGAAGGAGCCGGAGGAGCTGGAGGAGCTGAAGGAGCTGAAGCTGAAGGAGCTGGAGGAGCCGGAGGAGCTGGAGGAGCTGAAGGAGCTGGAGGAGCTGGAGGATCTGACCCTGAAGGAGCTGGAGGAGCAGGAGGAGCTGAAGGAGCTGGAGGAGCTGAAGGAGCCGGAGGGGCTGAAGGAGCTGGAGGAGCTGAAGGAGCTGGAGGAGCTGGAGGAGCTGAAGGAAATGAAGGAGCCGGAGGAGCTGAAGGAGCTGAAGCTGAAGGATCTTGAGGAGCTGGAGGAGCTGAAGTTGAAGGAGCTGGAGGAGCTGGAGGAGCTGGAGGAGCTGGAGGAGCTGAAGGAGCTGAAGGAGCTGGAGGAGCTGAAGGAGCTGGAGGAGCTGGAAGAGCTGAAGCTGAAGGAGCTGAAGGAGCTGAAGGAGCTGGAGGAGCTGAAGGAGCTGAAGGAGCTGAAGGAGCTAGAGGAGCTGGAGGAGCTGGAGAAGCTGGAGGAGCTGAAGGCGCTGGAGGAGCTGGAACTGAAGGAGCTGGAGGAGCTGAAGGAGCTGGAGAAGCTGAAGCTGGATGAGCTGGTGGAGCTGAAGGAGCTGGAGGAGCTGAAGGAGCTGAAGGAGCGGAAGGAGCTGAAGGAGCTGGAGGAGCTGAAGGAGCTGAAGGAGCTGAAGGAGCTGGAGGAGCTGAAGGAGCTGAAGGAGCTGAAGGAGCTAGAGGAGCTGGAGGAGCTGGAGAAGCTGGAGGAGCTGAAGGCGCTGGAGGAGCTGGAACTGAAGGAGCTGGAGGAGCTGAAGGAGCTGGAGAAGCTGAAGCTGGATGAGCTGGTGGAGCTGAAGGAGCTGGAGGAGCTGAAGGAGCTGAAGGAGCGGAAGGAGCTGAAGGAGCTGGAGGAGCAGAAGGAGCTGGAGGAGCCGGAGGAGCTGATGCTGAAGGAGCTGGAGGAGCTGGAGGAGCTGAAGGAGCTGAAGGAGCTGAAGGAGCTGAAGGAGCCGAAGGAGCCGAAGGAGCTGATGCTGAAGGAGCTGAAGCTGAAGGAGCTGGAGGAGCCGGATGAGCCGGAGTAGCCGGAGGAGCCGGAGGAACCGGCGGAGCTGAAGGAGCTGGGAGGAGCTGAAGGAGCTGGAGGAGGTGGAGGAGCTGGAGGAGCTGGAGGAGCTGAAGCTGAAGGACCTGGAGGAGCTGAAGGAGCTGGAGGAGCTGAAGCTGAAGGATCTTGAGGAGCTGGAGGAGCTGAAGTTGAAGGAGCTGAAGGAGCTGAAGGAGCTGGAGGAGCTGGAGCTGAAGGAGCTGGAGGAGCTGGAGAAGCTGAAGCTGGATGAGCTGGTGGAGCTGAAGGAGCTGGAGGAGCTGAAGGAGCTGGAGGAGCTGAAGGAGCTGGAGGAGCCGAAGGAGCTGATGCTGAAGGAGCTGAAGCTGAAGGAGCTGGAGGAGCTGGAGGAGCTGAAGGAGCTGAAGGAGCTGAAGGAGCCGAAGGAGCTGATGCTGAAGGAGCTGGAGGAGCCGGATGAGCCGGAGGAACCGGCGGAGCTGAAGGAGCTGGAGGAGCTGGAGGAGCTGGAGGAGCTGAAGGAGCTGGAGGAGCTGGAGGAGCTGGAGGAGCTGAAGCTGAAGGAGCTGGAGGAGCTGGAGGAGCTGGGGGAGCTGGAGGAGCTGAAGGAGCTGGAGGAGCTGAAGGAGCTGGAGGAGCTGGAGGAGCTGAAGCTGAAGGAGCTGGAGGAGCTGGAGGAGCTGAAGGAACCGAAGGAGCCAGAGGAGCTGGAGGAGCTGAAGGAGCTGAAGCTGAAGGAGCTGGATGAGCTGAAGGAGCTGAAGCTGAAGGAGCTGAAGGAGCTGAAGGAGCCGAAGGAGCTGATGCTGAAGGAGCTGAAGCTGAAGGAGCTGGAGGAGCCGGATGAGCCGTGGTAGCCGGAGGAACCGGCGGAGCTGAAAGAGCTGGAGGAGCTGAAGGAGCTGAAGGAGCTGGAGGAGCTGGAAGAGCTGGAGGAGCTGAAGCTGAAGGAGCTGGAGGAGCTGAAGGAGCTGGGGGAGCTGGAGGAGCTGAAGCTGAAGGAGATGGAGGAGCTGAAGGAGCTGTAGGAGCTGAAGGAGCTGGAGGAGCTGAAGGAGCTGGAGGAGCTGAAGGAGCTGGAGGAGCTGGAGGAGCTGGAGGAGCTGAAGCTGAAGGAGCTGGAGGGCTGGAGGAGCTGAAGGAACCGAAGGAGCCGGAGGAGCTGGAGGAGCTGAAGGAACTGAAGCTGAAGGAGCTGGAGGAGCTGAAGGAGCTGGAGGAGTTGAAGGAGCCGGAATAGCCGGAGGAGCTGGAGGAGCTGAAGGAGCCGGAGGAGCTGGAGGATCTGAAGCTGAAGGAGCTGGAGGAGCTGGAGGAGCTGAAGGAGCTGGAGGAGCTGAAGGAGCCGGAGGGGCTGAAGGAGCTGGAGGAGTTGAAGGAGCCGGAATTGCCGGAGGAGCTGGAGGAGCTGAAGGAGCTGGAGGAGCTGGAGGATCTGAAGCTGAAGGAGCTGGAGGAGCTGGAGGATCTGAAGGAGCTGGAGGAGCTGAAGGAGCCGGAGGGGCTGAAGGACCTGGAGGAGCTGAAGGAGCTGAAGGAGCTGAAGGAACTGGAGGAGCTGGAGGAGCTGAAGGAACCGAAGGAGCCGGAGGAGCTGTAGGAGCTGAAGGAGCTGAAGCTGAAGGAGCTGGAGGAGCTGAAGGAGCTGGAGGATCTTGAGGAGCTGGAGGAGCTGAAGTTGAAGGAGCTGGAGGAGCTGAAGGAACTGGAGGAGCTGAAGGAGCTGGAGAAGCTGGAGGAGCTGGAGGGGCTGGAGGAGCTGAAGGAGCTGAAGGAGCTGGAGGAGCTGAAGGAGCTGGAGGAGCTGGAGGAGCTGGAGGAGCTGAAGGAACTGGAGGAGCTGAAGGAGCTGAAGGAACTAGAGGAGCTGAAGGAGCTGGAGGAGCTGAAGGAGCTGGAGGAGCTGGAGGAGCTGAAGGAGCTGGAGGAGCTGAAGGAGCTGAAGGAGCTAGAGGAGCTGGAGGAGCTGGAGGAGCTGAAGGCGCTGGAGGAGCTGGAGCTGAAGGAGCTGGAGGAGCTGAAGGAGCTGGACAAGCTGAAGCTGGATGAGCTGGTGGAGCTGAAGGAGCTGGAGGAGCTGAAGGAGCTGGAGGAGCTGAAGGAGCTGAAGGAGCTGGAGGAGCAGAAGGAGCCGGAGGAGCTGTAGGAGCTGAAGGAGCTGAAGCTGAAGGAGCTGGAGGATCTTGAAGAGCTGGAGGAGCTGAAGTTGAAGGAGCTGGAGGAGCTGAAGGAACTGGAGGAGCTGAAGGAGCTGGAGAAGCTGGAGGAGCTGGAGGGGCTGGAGGAGCTGAAGGAGCTGAAGGAGCTGGAGGAGCTGAAGGAGCTGGAGGAGCTGGAGGAGCTGGAGGAGCTGAAGGAGCTGAAGGAGCTAGAGGAGCTGGAGGAGCTGGAGGAGCTGAAGGCGCTGGAGGAGCTGGAGCTGAAGGAGCTGGAGGAGCTGAAGGAGCTGGAGAAGCTGAAGCTGGATGAGCTGGTGGAGCTGAAGGAGCTGGAGGAGCTGAAGGAGCTGGAGGAGCTGAAGGAGCTGAAGGAGCTGGAGGAGCAGAAGGAGCTGGAGGAGCTGGAGGAGCTGGAGGAGCTGAAGGAGCTGAAGGAGCCGAAGGAGCTGATGCTGAAGGAGCTGAAGCTGAAGGAGCTGAAGGAGCTAGAGGAACTGGAGGAGCTGAAGGGGCTTGAGGAGCTGAACGAGCTGAAGGAGCTGGAGGAGCTGAAGGAGCTGGAGGAGCTGGAGGAGCTGTAAGAGCTGAAGGAGCTGGAGGAGCTGAAGGAGCTGGAGTAGCTGGAAGAGCTGAAGCTGAAGGAGCTGAAGGAGCTGGAGGAGCTGAAGGAGCTGACGGAGCTAGAGGAGCTGGAGGAGCTGGAGGAGCTGGAGGAGCTGAAGGCGCTGGAGGAGCTTGAGCTGAAGGAGGTGGAGGAGCTGAAGGAGCTGGAGCAGCTGAAGCTGGATGAGCTGGTGGAGCTGAAGTAGCTGGAGGAGCTGAAGGAGCTGGAGGAGCTGAAGGAGCTGAAGGAGCTGAAGGAGCTGGAGGAGCAGAAGGAGCTGGAGGAGCCGGAGGAGCTGATGCTGAAGGAGCTGAAGCTGAAGGAACTGGAGGAGCTGGAGGAGCTGAAGGAGCTGAAGGAGCCGAAGGAGCTGGAGGAGCTGGAGGAGCTCAAGCTGAAGGAGCTGGAGGAGCTGGAGGAGCTGAAAGAGCTGGGGGAGCTGGAGGAGCTGAAGCTGAAGGAGATGGAGGAGCTGAAGGAGCTGTAGGAGCTGAAGGAGCTGGAGGAGCTGAAGAAGCTGGAGGAGCTGGAGGAGCTGCAACAGCTGGAGGAGCTGGAGGAGCTGAAGCTGAAGGAGCTGGAGAAGCTGGAGGAGCTGAATGAACCGAAGGAGCCGGAGGAGCTGGAGGAGCTGAAGGAGCTGAAGCTGAAGGAGCTGGAGGAGCTGAAGGAGCTGGAGGAGCAGAAGCTGAAGGATCTTGAGGAGCTGGAGGAGCTGAAGTTGAAGGAGCTGGAGGAGCTGAAGGAGCTGGAGTAGCTGGAAGAGCTGAAGCTGAAGGAGCTGAAGGAACTGGAGGAGCTGAAGGAGCTGGAGGAGCTGGAGGAGCTGAAGGAACTGGAGGAGCTGAAGGAGCTGGAGGAGCTGGAGGAGCTGGAGGGGCTTAAGGAGCTGAAGGAGCTGAAGGAGCTGGAGGAGCTGAAGGAGCTGGAGGAGCTGGAGGAGCTGTAAGAGCTGAAGGAGCAGGAGGAGCTGAAGGAGCTGGAGGAGCTGGAAGAGCAGGAAGCTGAAGGAGCTGAAGGAGCTGAAGGAGCTGGAGGAGCTGAAGGAGCTGAAGGAGCTGAAGGAGCTAGAGGAGCTGGAGGAGCTGGAGGAGCTGAAGGCGCTGGAGGAGCTGAAGGAGCTGAAGGAGCTGAAGGACCTGGAGGATGGTGGAGCTGGAGGAGCTGGAGGAGCTGAAGGCGCTGGAGGAGCTGAAGGAGCTGAAGGAGCTGGAGTAGCAGAAGGAGCTGGAGGAGCCGGAGGAGCTGATGCTGAAGGAGCTGAAGCTGAAGGAGCTGGAGGAGCCGGATGAGCCAGAGTAGCCGGAGGAGCCGGAGGAACCGGCGGAGCTGAAGGAGCTGGAGGAGCTGAAGTTGAAGGAGATGGAGGAGCTGAAGGAGCTGTAGGAGCTGAAGGAGCTGGAGGAGCTGAAGGAGCTGGAGGAGCTGGAGGAGCTGAAGCTGAAGGAGCTGGAGGAGCTGGAGGAGCTGAAGGAACCGAAGGAGCCGGAGGAGCTGGAGGAGCTGAAGGAGCTGAAGCTGAAGGAGCTGGAGGAGCTGAAAGAGCTGGAGGAGTTGAAGGAGCCGGACGAGCCGGAGGAGCTGGAGGAGCTGAAGGAGCTGGAGGAGCTGGAGGATCTGAAGCTGAAGGAGCTGGAGGAGCAGGAGGAGCTGAAGGAGCTGGAGGAGCTGAAGGAGCCGGAGGGGCTGAAGGAGCTGGAGGAGCTGAAGGAGCTGGAGGAGCTGGAGGAGCTGAAGGAGCTGAAGGAGCTGGAGGAGCTGGAGGATCTGAAGCTGAAGGAGCTGGAGGAGCTGGAGGAGCTGAAGGAGCTGGAGGAGCTGAAGGAGCCGGAGGGGCTGAAGGACCTGGAGGAGCTGAAGGAGCTGAAGGAGCTGAAGGAACTGGAGGAGCTGGAGGAGCTGGAGGAGCTGGAGGAGCTGGAGGATCTGAAGCTGAAGGACCTGGAGGAGCTGAAGGAGCTGAAGGAGCTGAAGGAACTGGAGGAGCTGGAGGAGCTGAAGGAACCGAAGGAGCCGGAGGAGCTGTAGGAGCTGAAGGAGCTGAAGCTGAAGGAGCTGGAGGAGCTGAAGGAGCTGGAGGATCTTGAGGAGCTGGAGGAGCTGAAGTTGAAGGAGCTGGAGGAGCTGAAGGAACTGGAGGAGCTGAAGGAGCTGGAGAAGCTGGAGGAGCTGGAGGGGCTGGAGGAGCTGAAGGAGCTGAAGGAGCTGGAGGAGCTGAAGGAGCTGGAGGAGCTGGAGGAGCTGGAGGAGCTGAAGGAACTGGAGGAGCTGAAGGAGCTGAAGGAACTGGAGGAGCTGAAGGAGCTGGAGGAGCTGAAGGAGCTGGAGGAGCTGGAGGAGCTGGAGGAGCTGAAGGAACTGGAGGAGCTGAAGGAGCTGGAGAAGCTGGAGGAGCTGGAGGGGCTGGAGGAGCTGAAGGAGCTGAAGGAGCTGGAGGAGCTGAAGGAGCTGGAGGAGCTGGAGGAGCTGGAGGAGCTGAAGGATCTGAAGGAGCTAGAGGAGCTGGAGGAGCTGGAGGAGCTGAAGGCGCTGGAGGAGCTGGAGCTGAAGGAGCTGGAGGAGCTGAAGGAGCTGGAGAAGCTGAAGCTGGATGAGCTGGTGGAGCTGAAGGAGCTGGAGGAGCTGAAGGAGCTGGAGGAGCTGAAGGAGCTGAAGGAGCTGGAGGAGCAGAAGGAGCCGGAGGAGCTGTAGGAGCTGAAGGAGCTGAAGCTGAAGGAGCTGGAGGATCTTGAGGAGCTGGAGGAGCTGAAGTTGAAGGAGCTGGAGGAGCTGAAGGAACTGGAGGAGCTGAAGGAGCTGAAGGAGCTGAAGGAGCTGAAGGAACTGGAGGAGCTGGAGGAGCTGAAGGAACCGAAGGAGCCGGAGGAGCTGTAGGAGCTGAAGGAGCTGAAGCTGAAGGAGCTGGAGGATCTTGAGGAGCTGGAGGAGCTGAAGTTGAAGGAGCTGGAGGAGCTGAAGGAACTGGAGGAGCTGAAGGAGCTGGAGAAGCTGGAGGAGCTGGAGCTGGAGGAGCTGAAGAGCTGAAGGAGCGGGGTGGAGCGCTGGAGTCTGCTGGACGGGCTGGACGTGCTGGCTGCTGCGGGGCTGGCTCTGGCTGGAGGAGCTGAAGGAGCTGGAGGAGCTGGAGGAGCTGAGAGCTGAAGGAGCTGAAGGAGCTAGAGGAGCTGGAGGAGCTGGAGGAGCTGAAGGCGCTGGAGGAGCTGGAGCTGAAGGAGCTGGAGGAGCTGAAGGAGCTGGAGAAGCTGAAGCTGGATGAGCTGGTGGAGCTGAAGGAGCTGGAGGAGCTGAAGGAGCTGGAGGAGCTGAAGGAGCTGAAGGAGCTGGAGGAGCTGGAGGAGCTGGAGGAGCTGAAGGAGCTGAAGGAGCCGAAGGAGCTGATGCTGAAGGAGCTGAAGCTGAAGGAGCTGAAGGAGCTAGAGGAACTGGAGGAGCTGAAGGGGCTTGAGGAGCTGAAGGAGCTGAAGGAGCTGGAGGAGCTGAAGGAGCTGGAGGAGCTGGAGGAGCTGTAAGAGCTGAAGGAGCTGGAGGAGCTGAAGGAGCTGGAGGAGCTGGAAGAGCTGAAGCTGAAGGAGCTGAAGGAGCTGGAGGAGCTGAAGGAGCTGAAGGAGCTAGAGGAGCTGGAGGAGCTGGAGGAGCTGAAGGCGCTGGAGGAGCTTGAGCTGAAGGAGCTGGAGGAGCTGAAGGAGCTGGAGCAGCTGAAGCTGGATGAGCTGGTGGAGCTGAAGTAGCTGGAGGAGCTGAAGGAGCTGGAGGAGCTGAAGGAGCTGAAGGAGCTGAAGGAGCTGGAGGAGCAGAAGGAGCTGGAGGAGCCGGAGGAGCTGATGCTGAAGGAGCTGAAGCTGAAGGAGCTGGAGGAGCTGGAGGAGCTGAAGGAGCTGAAGGAGCTGAAGGAGCCGAAGGAGCTGGGGGAGCTGGAGGAGCTGAAGCTGAAGGAGATGGAGGAGCTGAAGGAGCTGTAGGAGCTGAAGGAGCTGGAGGAGCTGAAGAAGCTGGAGGAGCTGGAGGAGCTGGAGGAGCTGGAGGAGCTGGAGGAGCTGAAGCTGAAGGAGCTGGAGGAGCTGGAGGAGCTGAATGAACCGAAGGAGCCGGAGGAGCTGGAGGAGCTGAAGCTGAAGGAGCTGGAGGAGCTGGAGGAGCTGAAGTTGAAGGAGCTGGAGGAGCTGAAGGAACTGGAGGAGCTGAAGGAGCTGGAGGAGCTGGAGGAGCTGGAGGGGCTTGAGGAGCTGAAGGAGCTGAAGGAGCTGGAGGAGCTGAAGGAGCTGGAGGAGCTGGAGGAGCTGTAAGAGCTGAAGGAGCAGGAGGAGCTGAAGGAGCTGGAGGAGCTGGAAGAGCAGGAAGCTGAAGGAGCTGAAGGAGCTGAAGGAGCTGGAGGAGCTGAAGGAGCTGAAGGAGCTGAAGGAGCTGAAGGAGCTAGAGGACTTGGAGGAGCTGGAGGAGCTGAAGGCGCTGGAGGAGCTGAAGGAGCTGAAGGAGCTGAAGGACCTGGAGGAGCTGGAGGAGCTGGAGGAGCTGGAGGAGCTGGAGGAGCTGAAGTCGCTGGAGGAGCTGAAGGAGCTGAAGGAGCTGGAGTAGCAGAAGGAGCTGGAGGAGCCGGAGGAGCTGATGCTGAAGGAGCTGAAGCTGAAGGAGCTGGAGGAGCCGGATGAGCCAGAGTAGCCGGAGGAGCCGGAGGAACCGGCGGAGCTGAAGGAGCTGGAGGAGCTGAAGCTGAAGAAGATGGAGGAGCTGAAGGAGCTGTAGGAGCTGAAGGAGCTGGAGGAGCTGAAGGAGCTGGAGGAGCTGGAGGAGCTGGAGGAGCTGAAGCTGAAGGAGCTGGAGGAGCTGGAGGAGCTGGAGGAGCTGAAGGAACCGAAGGAGCCGGAGGAGCTGGAGGAGCTGAAGGAGCTGAAGCTGAAGGAGCTGGAGGAGCTGAAAGAGCTGGAGGAGTTGAAGGAGCCGGACGAGCCGGAGGAGCTGGAGGAGCTGAAGGAGCTGGAGGAGCTGGAGGATCTGAAGCTGAAGGAGCTGGAGGAGCAGGAGGAGCTGAAGGAGCTGGAGGAGCTGAAGGAGCCGGAGGGGCTGAAGGAGCTGGAGGAGCTGAAGAGCTGGAGGAGCTGGAGGAGCTGAAGGAACCGAAGGAGCCGGAGGAGCTGAAGGAGCTGAAGCTGAAGGATCTTGAGGAGCTGGAGGAGCTGAAGTTGAAGGAGCTGGAGGAGCTGAAGGAACTGGAGGAGCTGAAGGAGCTGGAGGAGCTGGAGGAGCTGGAGGGGCTTGAGGAGCTGAAGGAGCTGAAGGAGCTGAAGGAGCTGGAGGAGCTGAAGGAGCTGAAGGAGCTGGAGGAGCTGGAAGAGCTGAAGCTGAAGGAGCTGAAGGAGCTGAAGGAGCTGAAGGAGCTGAATGAGCTAGAGGAGCTGGAGGAGCTGGAGGAGCTGGAGGAGCTGGAGGAGCTGGAGGAGCTGAAGGCGCTGGAGGAGCTGGAGCTGAAGGAGCTGGAGGAGCTGAAGGAGCTGGAGAAGCTGAAGCTGGATGAGCTGGTGGAGCTGAAGGAGCTGGAGGAGCTGAAGGAGCTGGAGGAGCTGAAGGAGCTGAAGGAGCGGAAGGAGCTGAAGGAGCTGGAGGAGCAGAAGGAGCTGGAGGAGCCGGAGGAGCTGATGCTGAAGGAGCTGAAGCTGAAGGAGCTGGAGGAGCTGAAGGAGCTGAAGGAGCCGAAGGAGCTGATGCTGAAGGAGCTGAAGCTGAAGGAGCTGGAGGAGCTGGAGGAGCTGAAGCTGAAGGAGCTGGAGGAGCTGGAGGAGCTGAAGGAGCTGAAGCTGAAGGACCTGGAGGAGCTGAAGGAGCTGGAGGAGCTGAAGCTGAAGGATCTTGAGGAGCTGGAGGAGCTGAAGTTGAAGGAGCTGGAGGAGCTGAAGGAACTGGAGGAGCTGAAGGAGCTGGAGGGACTGGAGGAGCTGAAGGAGCTGAAGGAGCTGGAGGAGCTGAAGGAGCTGGAGGAGCTGGAGGAGCTGTAAGAGCTGAAGGAGCTGGAGGAGCTGAAGGAGCTGAAGGAGCTGGAGGATCTGGAGGAGCTGGAGGAGCTGGAGGAGCTGAAGGCGCTGGAGGAGCTGGAGCTGAAGGAGCTGGAGGAGCTGAAGCTGGATGAGCTTGTGGAGCTGAAGGAGCTGGAGGAGCTGAAGGAGCAGGAGGAGCTGAAGGAGCTGAAGGAGCTGGAGGAGCTGAAGGAGCTGGAGGAGCCGAAGGAGCTGATTTTGAAGGAGCTGAAGCTGAAGGAACTGGAGGAGCTGGAGGAGCTGAAGGAGCTGAAGGAGCTGAAGGAGCCGAAGGAGCTGATGCTGAAGGAGCTGAAGCTGAAGGAGCTGGAGGAGCCGGATGAGCCGGAGTAGCCGGAGGAGCCGGAGGAACCGGCGGAGCTGAAGGAGCTGGAGGAGCTGGAGGAGCTGAAGGAGCTGGAGGAGCTGAAGCTGAAGGAGCTGGAGGAGCTGAAGGAGCTGGGGGAGCTGGAGGAGCTGAAGCTGAAGGAGATGGAGGAGCTGAAGGAGCTGTAGGAGCTGAAGGAGCTGGAGGAGCTGAAGGAGCTGGAGGAGCTGGAGGAGCTGAAGCTGAAGGAGCTGGAGGAGCTGGAGGAGCTGAAGGAACCGAAGGAGCCGGAGTAGCTGGAGGAGCTGAAGGAGCTGAAGCTGAAGGAGCTGGAGGAGCTGAAGGAGCTGAAGCTGAAGGAGCTGGAGGAGCTGAAGGAGCTGGAGGAGCTGAAGGAGCTGGAGGAGCTGGAGGATCTGAAGCTGAAGGAGTTGGAGGAGCTGGAGGAGCTGAAGGAGCTGGAGGAGCTGAAGGAGTTGGAGGAGCTGAAGGAGCTGAAGGAGCTGGAGGAGCTGGAGGAGCTGAAGGAACCGAAGGAGCCGGAGGAGCTGGAGGAGCTGAAGGAGCTGAAGGAGCTAGAGGAGCTGGAGGAGCTGAAGGAGCTGAAGGAGCTGAAGGCGCTGGAGGAGCTGGAGCTGAAGGAGCTGGAGGAGCTGGAGGAGCTGAAGGAACCGAAGGAGCCGAAGGAGCTGGAGGAGCTGAAGGAGCTGAAGCTGAAGGAGCTGGAGGAGCTGAAGGAGCTGGAGGAGTTGAAGGAGCCGGACGAGCCGGAGGAGCTGGAGGAGCTGAAGGAGCTGGAGGATCTGAAGCTGAAGGAGCTGGAGGAGCAGGAGGAGCTGAAGGAGCTGGAGGAGCTGAAGGAGCCGGAGGGGCTGAAGGAGCCGGAGGAGCTGAAGGAGCTGGAGGAGCTGGAGGAGCTGAAGGAACCTAAGGAGCCGGAGGAGCTGAAGGAGCTGAAGCTGAAGGATCTTGAGGAGCTGGAGGAGCTGAAGTTGAAGGAGCTGGAGGAGCTGAAGGAACTGGAGGAGCTGAAGGAGCTGGAGGAGCTGGAGGGGCTTGAGGAGCTGAAGGAGCTGAAGGAGCTGGAGGAGCTGAAGGAGCTGAAGGAGCTGAAGGAGCTGGAGGAGCTGAAGGAGCTGGAGGAGCTGAAGGAGCTGGAGGAGCTGGAAGAGCTGAAGCTGAAGGAGCTGAAGGAGCTGAAGGAGCTGAAGGAGCTGGAGGAGCTGAAGGAGCTGAAGGAGCTGAAGGAGCTAGAGGAGCTGGAGGAGCTGGAGGAGCTGGAGGAGCTGGAGGAGCTGAAGGCGCTGGAGGAGCTGGAGCTGAAGGAGCTGGAGGAGCTGAAGGAGCTGGGGGAGCTGGAGGAGCTGAAGCTGAAGGAGATGGAGGAGCTGAAGTAACTGTAGGAGCTGAAGGAGCTGGAGGAGCTGAAGGAGCTGGAGGAGCTGGAGGAGCTGAAGGAACCGAAGGAGCCGGAGGAGCTGGAGGAGCTGAAGGAGCTGAAGCTGAAGGACCTGGAGGAGCTGAAGGAGCTGGAGGAGCTGAAGCTGAAGGATCTTGAGGAGCTGGAGGAGCTGAAGTTGAAGGAGCTGGAGGAGCTGAAGGAACTGGAGGAGCTGAAGGAGCTGGAGGAGCTGGAGGAGCTGGAGGGACTGGAGGAGCTGAAGGAGCTGAAGGAGCTGGAGGAGCTGAAGGAGCTGGAGGAGCTGGAGGAGCTGTAAGAGCTGAAGGAGCTGGAGGAGCTGAAGGAGCTGGAGGAGCTGGAGGAGCTGGAGGAGCTGGAGGAGCTGAAGGCGCTGGAGGAGCTGGAGCTGAAGGAGCTGGAGGAGCCGAAGGAGCTGATGCTGAAGGAGCTGAAGCTGAAGGAGCTGGAGGAGCTGGAGGAGCTGAAGGAGCTGAAGGAGCTGAAGGAGCCGAAGGAGCTGATGCTGAAGGAGCTGAAGCTGAAGGAGCTGGAGGAGCCGGATGAGCCGGAGTAGCCGGATGAGCCGGAGTAGCCGGAGGAACCGGCGAAGCTGAAGGAGCTGGAGGAGCTGGAGGAGCTGAAGGAGCTGGAGGAGCTGGAGGAGCTGAAGCTGAAGGAGCTGGAGGAGCTGGAGGAGCTGAAGGAGCTGGGGGAGCTGGAGGAGCTGAAGCTGAAGGAGATGGAGGAGCTGAAGGAGCTGGAGGAGCTGAAGGAGCTGGAGGAGCTGGAAGAGCTGAAGCTGAAGGAGCTGGAGGAGCTGGAGGAGCTGAAGGAACCGGAGGAGCCGGAGGAGCTGAAGGAACCGAAGGAGCCGGAGGAGCTGGAGGAGCTGAAGGAGCTGAAGCTGAAGGAGCTGGAGGAGCTGAAGGAGCTGAAACTGAAGGAGCTGGAGGAGCTGAAGGAGCTGGAGGAGCTGAAGGAGCTGGAGGAGCTGGAGGATCTGAAGCTGAAGGAGTTGGAGGAGCTGGAGGAGCTGAAGGAGCTGGAGGAGCTGAAGGAGCTGGAGGAGCTGGAGGAGCTGGAGGAGCTGAAGGAACCGAAGGAGCCGGAGGAGCTGGAGGAGCTGAAGGAGCTGAAGGAGCTAGAGAAGCTGGAGGAGCTGGAGGAGCTGAAGCTGGATGAGCTGGTGGAGCTGGATGAGCTGGAGGAGCTGAAGGAGCTGGAGGAGCTGAAGGAGCTGAAGGAGCTGAAGGAGCTGGAGGAGCTGAAGGAGCTGAAGGAGCTGAAGGAGCTAGAGGAGCTGGAGGAGCTGAAGGCGCTGGAGGAGCTGGAGCTGAAGGAGCTGGAGGAGCTGAAGGAGCTGGAGAAGCTGAAGCTGGATGAGCTGGTGGAGCTGAAGGAGCTGGAGTAGCTGAAGGACTTTGAGGAGCTGAAGGAGCTGAAGGAGCTGAAGGAGCTGGAGGAGCTGGAGGAGCAGAAGGAGCTGAAGCTGAAGGAGCTGAAGCTGAAGGAGCTGGAGGAGCTGAAGGAGCTGAAGGAGCCGAAGGAGCTGATGCTGAAGGAGCTGAAGCTGAAGGAGCTGAAGGAGCTGAAGGAGCTGGAGGAGCTGAAGGAGCTGAAGGAGCTGAAGGAGCTAGAGGAGCTGGAGGAGCTGAAGGCGCTGGAGGAGCTGGAGCTGAAGGAGCTGGAGGAGCTGAAGGAGCTGGAGAAGCTGAAGCTGGATGAGCTGGTGGAGCTGAAGGAGCTGGAGTAGCTGAAGGACTTTGAGGAGCTGAAGGAGCTGAAGGAGCTGAAGGAGCTGGAGGAGCTGGAGGAGCAGAAGGAGCTGAAGGAGCTGAAGCTGAAGGAGCTGAAGGAGCCGAAGGAGCTGATGCTGAAGGAGCTGAAGCTGAAGGAGCTGGAGGAGCCGGATGAGCCGGATGAGCCGGAGGAGCCGGAGGAGCCGGAGGAACCGGCGGAGCTGAAGGAGCTGGAGGAGCTGGAGGAGCTGAAGCTGAAGGAGCTGGAGGTGCTGAAGGAGCTGGAGGAGCTGAAGCTGAAGGAGATGTAGGAGCTGAAGGAGCTGTAGGAGCTGAAGGAGCTGAAGGAGCTGGAGGAGCTGAAGGAGCTGAAGGAGCTGGAGGAGCTGAAGGAGCTGGAGGAGCTGGAGGAGCTGAAGCTGAAGGAGCTGGAGGAGCTGAAGGAAACGAAGGAGCCGGAGGAGCTGGAGGAGCTGAAGGAACTGAAGCTGAAGGAGCTGGAGGAGCTGAAGGAGCTGGAGGAGTTGAAGGAGCCGGAATTGCCGGAGGAGCTGAAGGAGCTGGAGGAGCTGGAGGATCTGAAGCTGAAGGAGCTGGAGGAGCTGGAGGAGCTGAAGGAGCTGGAGGAGCTGAAGGAGCCGGAGGGGCTGAAGGAGCTGGAGGAGCTGAAGGAGCTGAAGGAGCTGGAGGAGCTGGAGGAGCTGAAGGAACCGAAGGAGCCGGAGGAGCTGGAGGAGCTGAAGGAGCTGAAGCTGAAGGAGCTGGAGGAGCTGAAGGAGCTGGAGGATCTTGAGGAGCTGGAGGAGCTGAAGTTGAAGGAGCTGGAGGAGCTGAAGGAGCTGAAGGAGCTGGAGGAGCTGGAGGAGCTGAAGGAACCGAAGGAGCCGGAGGAGCTGGAGGAGCTGAAGGAGCTGAAGCTGAAGGAGCTGGAGGAGCTGAAGGAGCTGGAGGATCTTGAGGAGCTGGAGGAGCTGAAGTTGAAGGAGCTGGAGGAGCTGAAGGAACTGGAGGAGCTGAAGGAGCTGGAGGAGCTGGAGGAGCTGGAGGGGCTGGAGGAGCTGAAGGAGCTGAAGGAGCTGGAGGAGCTGAAGGAGCTGGAGGAGCTGTAAGAGCTGAAGGAGCTTGAGGAGCTGAAGGAGCTGAAGGAGCTAGAGGAGCTGGAGGAGATGGAGGAGCTGGAGGAGCTGGAGGAGCTGAAGGCGCTGGAGGAGCTGGAGCTGAAGGAGCTGGAGGAGCTGAAGGAGCTGGAGAAGCTGAAGCTGGATGAGCTGGTGGAGCTGAAGGAGCTGGAGGAGCTGAAGGAGCTGGAGGAGCTGAAGGAGCTGAAGGAGCTGAAGGAGCTGAAGGAGCTGAAGGAGCTGGAGGAGCAGAAGGAGCTGGAGGAGCCGGAGGAGCTGATGCTGAAGGAGCTGAAGCTGAAGGAGCTGGAGGAGCTGAAGGAGCTGAAGGAGCTGAAGGAGCCGAAGGAGCTGATGCTGAAGGAGCTGAAGCTGAAGGAGCTGGAGGAGCCGGATGAGCCGGAGTAGCCGGAGGAGCCGGAGGAACCGGCGGAGCTGAAGGAGCTGAAGGAGCTGGAGGAGCTGAAGGAGCTGGAGGAGCTGGAGGAGCTGGAGGAGCTGAAGCTGAAGGAGCTGGAGGAGCTGGAGGAGCTGAAGGAGCTGAAGGAGCTGAAGGAGCTGAAGGAGCTGGAGGAGCTGAAGGAGCTGGAGGAGCTGAAGCTGAAGGAGCTGGGGGAGCTGGAGGAGCTGAAGCTGAAGGAGATGGAGGAGCTGGAGGAGCTGAAGGAGCTGAAGGAGCTGAAGGAGCCGAAGGAGCTGATGCTGAAGGAGCTGAAGCTGAAGGAGCTGGAGGAGCCGGATTAGCCGGAGGAACCGGCGGAGCTGAAGGAGCTGGAGGAGCTGGAGGAGCTGAAGGAGCTGAAGGAGCTGGAGGAGCTGGAGGAGCTGGAGGAGCTGAAGCTGAAGGAGCTGGAGGAGCTGGAGGAGCTGAAGCTGAAGGAGCTGGAGGAGCTGGAGGAGCTGAAGGAGCTGGGGGAGCTGGAGGAGCTGAAGCTGAAGGAGATGGAGGAGCTGAAGGAGCTGTAGGAGCTGAAGGAGCTGGAGGAGCTGAAGGAGCTGGAGGAGCTTGAGGAGCTGAAGCTGAAGGAGCTGGAGGAGCTGGAGGAGCTGAAGGAGCTGAAGCTGAAGGAGGTGGAGGAGCTGAAGGAGCTGGAGGAGTTGAAGGAGCCGGAGGAGCCAGAGGAGCTGGAGGAGCTGAAGGAGCTGGAGGAGCTGGAGGATCTGAAGCTGAAGGAGCTGGAGGAGCTGGAGGAGCTGAAGGAGCTGGAGGAGCTGAAGGAGCCGGAGGGGCTGAAGGAGCTGGAGGAGCTGAAGGAGCTGAAGGAGCTGGAGGAGCTGGAGGAGCTGGAGGAGCTGGAGGAGCTGGAGGAGCTGGAGGAGCTGAAGGCGCTGGAGGAGCTGGAGCTGAAGGAGCTGAAGGAGCTGGAGGAGCTGGAGGAGCTGGAGGAGCTGAAGGCGCTGGAGGAGCTGGAGCTGAAGGAGCTGGAGGAGCTGAAGGAGCTGGAGAAGCTGAAGCTGGATGAGCTGGTGGAGCTGGATGAGCTGGAGGAGCTGAAGGAGCTGGAGGAGCTGAAGGAGCTGAAGGAGCTGAAGGAGCTGGAGCAGCTGAAGGAGCTGAAGGAGCTGAAGGAGCTAGAGGAGCTGGAGGAGCTGGAGGAGCTGGAGGAGCTGAAGGCGCTGGAGGAGCTGGAGCTGAAGGAACTGGAGGAGCTGAAGGAGCTGGAGAAGCTGAAGCTGGATGAGCTGGTGGAGCTGAAGGAGCTGGAGGAGCTGAAGGAGCTGGAGGACCTGAAGGAGCAGAAGGAGCTGGAGGAGCCGGAGGAGCTGATGCTGAAGGAGCTGAAGCTGAAGGAGCTGGAGGAGCTGGAGGAGCTGAAGGAGCTGAAGGAGCTGGAGGAGCTGAAGGAGCTGAAGGAGCTGAAGGAGCCGAAGGAGCTGATGCTGAAGGAGCTGAAGCTGAAGGAGCTGGAGGAGCCGGATGAGCCGGAGTAGCCGGAGGAGCCGGAGGAACCGGCGGAGCTGAAGGAGCTGGAGGAACTGGAGGAGTTGAAGAAGCTGGAGGAGCTGGAGGAGCTGGAGGAGCTGAAGCTGAAGGAGCTGGAGGAGCTGGAGGAGCTGAAGGAGCTGAAGGAGCTGAAGAAGCTGGAGGAGCTGAAGGAGCTGGAGGGGCTGAAGCTGAAGGAGCTGGGGGAGCTGGAGGAGCTGAAGCTGAAGGAGACGGAGGAGCTGAAGGAGCTGTAGGAGCTGAAGGAGCTGGAGGAGCTGAAGGAGCTGGAGGAGCTGGAGGAGCTGAAGCTGAAGGAGCTGGAGGAGCTGGAGGAGCTGAAGGAACCGAAGGAGCCGGAGGAGCTGGAGGAGCTGAAGGAGCTGAAGCTGAAGGAGCTGGAGGAGCTGAAGGAGCTGGAGGAGTTGAAGGAGCCGGAGGAGCCGGAGGAGCTGGAGGAGCTGAAGGAGCTGGAGGAGCTGGAGGATCTGAAGCTGAAGGAGCTGGAGGAGCTGGAGGAGCTGAAGGAGCTGGAGGAGCTGAAGGAGCTGAAGGAGCTGGAGGAGCTGGAGGAGCTGAAGGAACCGAAGGAGCCGCAGAAGCTGGAGGAGCTGAAGGAGCTGAAGCTGAAGAAGCTGAAGGAGCTGGAGGAGCTGAAGGATCTTGAGGAGCTGGAGGAGCTGAAGTTGAAGGAGCTGGAGGAGCTGAAGGAACTGGAGGAGCTGAAGGAGCTGGAGGAGCTGGAGGAGCTGGAGGGGCTTGAGGAGCTGAAGGAGCTGGAGGAGCTAAAGGAGCTAAAGGAGCTGGAGGAGCTGGAGGAGCTGTAAGAGCTGAAGGAGCTGGAGGAGCTGAAGGAGCTGGAGGAGCTGGAAGAGCTGAAGCTGAAGGAGCTGAAGGAGCTGGAGGAGCTGAAGGAGCTGAAGGAGCTGAAGGAGCTAGAGGAGCTGGAGGAGCTGGAGGAGCTGGAGGAGCTGAAGCTGAAGGAGCTGAAGGAGCTGGAGGAGCTGAAGGAGCTGGAGGAGCTGTAAGAGCTGAAGGAGCTTGAGGAGCTGAAGGAGCTGAAGGAGCTAGAGGAGCTGGAGGAGCTGGAGGAGCTGGAGGAGCTGAAGGCGCTGGAGGAGCTGGAGCTGAAGGAGCTGGAGAAGCTGAAGCTGGATGAGCTGGTGGAGCTGAAGGAGCTGGAGGAGTTGAAGGAGCTGGAGGAGCTGAAGGAGCTGAAGGAGCTGAAGGAGATGAAGGAGCTGGAGGAGCAGAAGGAGCTGGAGGAGCCGGAGGAGCTGAAGGAGCTGAAGGAGCTGAAGGAGCCGAAGGAGCTGATGCTGAAGGAGCTGAAGCTGAAGGAGCTGAAGGAGCTGGAGGAGCTGGAGGAGCTGAAGGAGCTGAAGGAGCTGAAGGAGCCGAAGGAGCTGAAGGAGATGGAGGAGCTGGAGGAGCTGAAGGAGCTGGAGGAGCTGAAGCTGAAGGAGCTGGAGGAGCTGAAGGAGCTGGAGGAGCTGGAGGAGCTGAAGGAGCTGGAGGAGCTGGAGGAGCTGAAGGAGCTGGAGGAGCTGGAGGAGCTGGAGGAGCTGAAGCTGAAGGAGCTGGAGGAGCTGGAGGAGCTGAAGGAGCTGGGGGAGCTGGAGGAGCTGAAGCTGAAGGAGATGGAGGAGCTGAAGGAGCTGTAGGAGCTGAAGGAGCTGGAGGAGCTTGAGGAGCTGAAGCTGAAGGAGCTGGAGGAGCTGGAGGAGCTTATGGAACCGAAGGAGCCGGAGGAGCTGGAGGAGCTGAAGCTGAAGGAGACGGAGGAGCTGAAGGAGCTGTAGGAGCTGAAGGAGCTGGAGGAGCTGAAGGAGCTGGAGGAGCTGGAGGAGCTGAAGCTGAAGGAGCTGGAGGAGCTGGAGGAGCTGAAGGAACCGAAGGAGCCGGAGGAGCTGGAGGAGCTGAAGGAGCTGAAGCTGAAGGAGCTGGAGGAGCTGAAGGAGCTGGAGGAGTTGAAGGAGCCGGAGGAGCCGGAGGAGCTGGAGGAGCTGAAGGAGCTGGAGGAGCTGGAGGATCTGAAGCTGAAGGAGCTGGAGGAGCTGGAGGAGCTGAAGGAGCTGGAGGAGCTGAAGGAGCTGAAGGAGCTGGAGGAGCTGGAGGAGCTGAAGGAACCGAAGGAGCCGCAGAAGCTGGAGGAGCTGAAGGAGCTGAAGCTGAAGAAGCTGAAGGAGCTGAAGGAGCTGGAGGAGCTGAAGGATCTTGAGGAGCTGGAGGAGCTGAAGTTGAAGGAGCTGGAGGAGCTGAAGGAACTGGAGGAGCTGAAGGAGCTGGAGGAGCTGGAGGAGCTGGAGGGGCTTGAGGAGCTGAAGGAGCTGGAGGAGCTAAAGGAGCTAAAGGAGCTGGAGGAGCTGGAGGAGCTGTAAGAGCTGAAGGAGCTGGAGGAGCTGAAGGAGCTGGAGGAGCTGGAAGAGCTGAAGCTGAAGGAGCTGAAGGAGCTGGAGGAGCTGAAGGAGCTGAAGGAGCTGAAGGAGCTAGAGGAGCTGGAGGAGCTGGAGGAGCTGGAGGAGCTGAAGCTGAAGGAGCTGAAGGAGCTGGAGGAGCTGAAGGAGCTGGAGGAGCTGTAAGAGCTGAAGGAGCTTGAGGAGCTGAAGGAGCTGAAGGAGCTAGAGGAGCTGGAGGAGCTGGAGGAGCTGGAGGAGCTGAAGGCGCTGGAGGAGCTGGAGCTGAAGGAGCTGGAGAAGCTGAAGCTGGATGAGCTGGTGGAGCTGAAGGAGCTGGAGGAGTTGAAGGAGCTGGAGGAGCTGAAGGAGCTGAAGGAGCTGAAGGAGATGAAGGAGCTGGAGGAGCAGAAGGAGCTGGAGGAGCCGGAGGAGCTGAAGGAGCTGAAGGAGCTGAAGGAGCCGAAGGAGCTGATGCTGAAGGAGCTGAAGCTGAAGGAGCTGGAGGAGCTGGAGGAGCTGAAGGAGCTGAAGGAGCTGAAGGAGCCGAAGGAGCTGAAGGAGATGGAGGAGCTGGAGGAGCTGAAGGAGCTGGAGGAGCTGAAGCTGAAGGAGCTGGAGGAGCTGAAGGAGCTGGAGGAGCTGGAGGAGCTGAAGGAGCTGGAGGAGCTGGAGGAGCTGAAGGAGCTGGAGGAGCTGGAGGAGCTGGAGGAGCTGAAGCTGAAGGAGCTGGAGGAGCTGGAGGAGCTGAAGGAGCTGGGGGAGCTGGAGGAGCTGAAGCTGAAGGAGATGGAGGAGCTGAAGGAGCTGTAGGAGCTGAAGGAGCTGGAGGAGCTTGAGGAGCTGAAGCTGAAGGAGCTGGAGGAGCTGGAGGAGCTTATGGAACCGAAGGAGCCGGAGGAGCTGGAGGAGCTGAAGGAGCTGAAGCTGAAGGAGGTGGAGGAGCTGAAGGAGCTGGAGGAGTTGAAGGAGCCGGAGGAGCCAGAGGAGCTGGAGGAGCTGAACGAGCTGGAGGAGCTGGAGGATCTGAAGCTGAAGGAGCTGGAGGAGCTGGAGGAGCTGAAGGAGCTGGAGGAGCTGAAGGAGCCGGAGGGGCTGAAGGAGCTGGAGGAGCTGAAGGAGCTGAAGGAGCTGGAGGAGCTGGAGGAGCTGGAGGAGCTGAAGGAACCGAAGGAGCTGGAGGAGCTGGAGGAGCTGGAGGAGCTGAAGGCGCTGGAGGAGCTGGAGCTGAAGGAGGTGAAGGAGCTGGAGGAGCTGGAGGAGCTGGAGGAGCTGAAGGCGCTGGAGGAGCTGGAGCTGAAGGAGCTGGAGGAGCTGAAGGAGCTGGAGAAGCTGAAGCTGGATGAGCTGGTGGAGCTGGATGAGCTGGAGGAGCTGAAGGAGCTGGAGGAGCTGAAGGAGCTGAAGGAGCTGAAGGAGCTGAAGGAGCTGGAGCAGCTGGAGCAGCTGAAGGAGCTGAAGGAGCTGAAGGAGCTAGAGGAGCTGGAGGAGCTGGAGGAGCTGGAGGAGCTGGAGGAGCTGAAGGCGCTGGAGGAGCTGGAGCTGAAGGAGCTGGAGGAGCTGAAGGAGCTGGAGAAGCTGAAGCTGGATGAGCTGGTGGAGCTGAAGGAGCTGGAGGAGCTGAAGGAGCTGGAGGAGCTGAAGGAGCAGAAGGAGCTGGAGGAGCCGGAGGAGCTGATGCTGAAGGAGCTGAAGCTGAAGGAGCTGGAGGAGCTGGAGGAGCTGAAGGAGCTGAAGGAGCTGAAGGAGCTGAAGGAGCTGAAGGAGCCGAAGGAGCCGGAGTAGCAGAAGGAGCTGGAGGAGCCGGAGGAGCCGGAGGAGCCGGATGAGCCGGAGTAGCCGGAGGAGCCGGAGGAACCGGCGGAGCTGAAGGAGCTGGAGGAACTGGAGGAGTTGAAGGAGCTGGAGGAGCTGGAGGAGCTGAAGCTGAAGGAGCTGGAGGAGCTGGAGGAGCTGAAGGAGCTGAAGGAGCTGGAGGAGCTGAAGGAGCTGGAGGAGCTGAAGCTGAAGGAGCTGGGGGAGCTGGAGGAGCTGAAGCTGAAGGAGATGGAGGAGCTGAAGGAGCTGTAGGAGCTGAAGGAGCTGGAGGAGCTGAAGGAGCTGGAGGAGCTGGAGGAGCTGAAGCTGAAGGAGCTGGAGGAGCTGAAGCTGAAGGAGCTGGAGGAGCTGGAGGAGCTGAAGGAACCGAAGGAGCCGGAGGAGCTGGAGGAGCTGAAGGAGCTGAAGCTGAAGGAGCTGGAGGAGCTGAAGGAGCTGGAGGAGTTGAAGGAGCCGGAGGAGCCGGAGGAGCTGGAGGAGCTGAAGGAGCTGGAGGAGCTGGAGGATCTGAAGCTGAAGGAGCTGGAGGAGCTGGAGGACCTGAAGGAGCAGGAGGAGCTGAAGGAGCCGGAGGAGCTGAAGGAGCTGGAGGAGCTGAAGGAGCTGAAGGAGCTGAAGGAGCTGGAGGAGCTGAAGGAACTGAAGGAGCCGCAGGAGCTGGAGAAGCTGAAGGAGCTGGAGGAGCTGAAGGATCTTGAGGAGCTGGAGGAGCTGAAGTTGAAGGAGCTGGAGGAGCTGAAGGATCTTGAGGAGCTGGAGGAGCTGAAGTTGAAGGAGCTGGAGGAGCTGAAGGAACTGGAGGAGCTGAAGGAGCTGGAGGAGCTGGAGGAGCTGGAGGGGCTTTAGGAGCTGAAGGAGCTGAAGGAGCTGGAGGAGCTGAAGGAGCTGGAGGAGCAGTAAGAGCTGAAGGAGCTGGAGGAGCTGAAGCTGAAGGAGCTGAAGGAGCTGGAGGAGCTGAAGGAGCTGAAGGAGCTGAAGGAGCTAGAGGAGCTGGAGGAGCTGGAGGAGCTGAAGGCGCTGGAGGAGCTGGAGCTGAAGGAGCTGGAGGAGCTGAAGGAGCTGGAGAAGCTGAAGCTGGATGAGCTAGTGGAGCTGAAGGAGCTGGAGGAGCTGAAGGAGCTGAAGGAGCTGAAGGAGCTGAAGGAGCTGAAGGAGCTGGAGGAGCAGAAGGAGCTGGAGGAGTTGGAGGAGCTGATGCTGAAGGAGCTGGAGGAGCTGGAGAAGCTGAAGGAGCTGGAGGAGCTGGAGGAGCTGTAAGAGCTGAAGGAGCTGGAGGAGCTGAAGGAGCTGGAAGAGCTGAAGCTGAAGGAGCTGAAGGAGCTGGAGGAGCTGAAGGAGCTGAAGGAGCTGAAGGAGCTAGAGGAGCTGGAGGAGCTGGAGGAGCTGGAGGAGCTGGAGGAGCTGGAGGAGCTGAAGGCGCTGGAGGAGCTGGAGCTGAAGGAGCTGGAGAAGCTGAAGCTGGATGAGCTGGTGGAGCTGAAGGAGCTGGAGGAGCTGGAGGAGCTGGAGGAGCTGAAGGAGCTGAAGGAGCTGAAGGAGCTGAAGGAGCTGAAGAGGCTGAAGGAGCTGAAGGAGCTGGAGGAGCAGAAGGAGCTGGAGGAGTTGGAGGAGCTGATGCTGAAGGAGCTGAAGCTGAAGGAGCTGGAGGAGCTGGAGAAGCTGAAGGAGCTGAAGGAGCCGAAGGAGCTGGAGGAGCTGGAGGAGCTCAAGCTGAAGGAGCTGGAGGAGCTGAAGGAGCTGGAGGAGCTGAAGGAGCTGAAGGAGCTGGAGGAGCAGAAGGAGCTGGAGGAGCCGGAGGAGCTGATGCTGAAGGAGCTGAAGCTGAAGGAGCTGGAGGAGCTGGAGGAGCTGAAGGAGCTGAAGGAGCTGGAGGAGCTGAAGCTGAAGGAGCTGGGGGAGCTGGAGGAGCTGAAGCTGAAGGAGATGGAGGAGCTGAAGGAGCTGTAGGAGCTGAAGGAGCTGGAGGAGCTATAGGAGCTGGAGGAGCTGGAGGAGCTCAAGCTGAAGGAGCTGGAGGAGCTGGAGGAGCTGAAGGAACCGAAGGAGCCGGAGGAGCTGGAGGAGCTGAAGGAGCTGAAGCTGAAGGAGCTGGAGGAGCTGAAGGAGCTGGAGGAGTTGAAGGAGCCGGAGGAGCCGGAGGAGCCGGAGGAGCTGAAGGAGCTGGAGGAGCTGGAGGATCTGAAGGAGCTGGAGGAGCTGAAGGAGCCGGAGGGGCTGAAGGAGCTGAAGGAGCTGAAGGAGCTGGAGGAGCTGGAGGAGCTGAAGGAGCTGAAGGAGCTGAAGTTGAAGGAGCTGGAGGAGCTGAAGGATCTTGAGGAGCTGGAGGAGCTGAAGTTGAAGGAGCTGGAGGAGCTGAAGGAACTGGAGGAGCTGAAGGAGCTGGAGGAGCTGGAGGGGCTTGAGGAGCTGAAGGAGCTGAAGGAGCTGGAGGAGATGAAGGAGCTGGAGGAGCTGGAGGAGCTGTAAGAGCTGAAGGAGCTGGAGGAGCTGAAGGAGCTGGAAGAGCTGGAGCTGAAGGAGCTGGAGGAGCTGAAGGAGCTGAAGGAGCTGAAGGAGCTAGAGGAGCTGGAGGAGCTGGAGGAGCTGGAGGAGCTGGAGGAGCTGAAGGCGCTGGAGGAGCTGGAGCTGAAAGAGCTGGAGGAGCTGAGGCTGGATGAGCTGGTGGAGCTGAAGGAGCTGGAGGAGCTGGAGGAGCTGAAGGAGCTGAAGGAGCTGAAGGAGCTGAAGGAGCTGGAGGAGCAGAAGGAGCTGGAGGAGCCGGAGGAACTGATGCTGAAGGAGCTGAAGCTGAATGAGCTGGAGGAGCTGGAGGAGCTGAAGGAGCTGAATGAGCCGAAGGAGCTGGAGGAGCTGGAGGAGCTGAAGCTGAAGGAGCTGGAGGAGCTGGAGGAGCTGAAGGAGCTGGGGGAGCTGGAGGAGCTGAAGCTGAAGGAGCTGGAGGAGCTGAAGAAGCTGGAGGAGCTGGAGGAGCTGAAGCTGAAGGAGCTGGAGGAGCTGGAGGAGCTGGAGGAGCCGAAGGAGCCGGAGGAGCTGGAGGAGCTGGAGGAGCTGGAGGAGCTGAAGCTGAAGGAGCTGGAGGAGCTGGAGGAGCCGAAGGAGCCGGAGGAGCTGGAGGAGCTGAAGGAGCTGAAGCTGAAGGAGCTGGAGGAGCTGAAGGAGCTGGAGGAGTTGAAGGAGCCGGAGGAGCTGGAGGAGCTGAAGGAGCTGGAGGAGCTGGAGGATCTGAAGCTGAAGGAGCTGGAGGAGCTGAAGGAGCAGAAGGAGCTGGAGGAGCTGAAGCTGAAGGAGCTGGAGGAGCTGAAGGAGCTGAAGGAGCTGGAGGAGCTGAAGGAGCTGGAGGAGCTGAAGGAGCTGAAGGAGCTGAAGGAGCTGGAGGAGCCGGAGGGGCTGAAGGAGCTGAAGGAGCTGAAGGAGCTGAAGGAGCTGAAGGAGCTGGAGGAGCTGAAGGAGCTGAAGGAGCTGAAGGAGCGGGAGGAGCTGGAGCAGCTGGAGGAGCTGAAGGAGCTGGAGGAGCTGAAGCTGAAGGATCTGGAGGAGCTGGAGGAGCTGAAGTTGAAGGAGCTGGAGGAGCTGAAGGAGCTGAAGGAGCTGGAGGAGCTGGATAAGCTGAAGGAATTGGAAGAGCTGGAGGAGCTAGAGGAGCTGAAGGAGCTGGAGGAGCTGGAGGAGCTGTAAGAGCTGAAGGAGCTGGAGGAGCTGAAGCTGAAGGAGCTGGAGAAGCTGAAGGAGCTGGAGGAGCTGGAGGAGCTGAAGCTGAAGGAGCTGGAGGAGCTGAAGGAGCTGGAGGAGCTGAAGGAGCTGAAGGAGCTGAAGGAGCTAGAGGAGCTGGAGGAGCTGGAGGAGCTGAAGGAGCTGAAGGAGCTGAAGGAGCTGAAGGAGCTGGAGGAGCAGAAGGAGCTGGAGGAGCCGGAGGAGCTGATGCTGAAGGAGCTGAAGCTGAAGAAGCTGGAGGAGCTGGAGGAGCTGAAAGAGCTGAAGGAGCCGAAGGAGCTGGAGGAGCTGGAGGAGCTGAAGCTGAAGGAGCTGGAGGAGCTGGAGGAGCTGAAGGAGCTGGAGGAGCTGGATAAGCTGAAGGAATTGGAAGAGCTGGAGGAGCTAGAGGAGCTGAAGGAGCTGGAGGAGCTGGAGGAGCTGGAGGAGCTGAAGGAGCTGGAGGAGCTGAAGCTGAAGGAGCTGGAGAAGCTGAAGGAGCTGGAGGAGCTGGAGGAGCTGAAGCTGAAGGAGCTGGAGGAGCTGAAGGAGCTGGAGGAGCTGAAGGAGCTGAAGGAGCTGAAGGAGCTAGAGGAGCTGGAGGAGCTGGAGGAGCTGAAGGAGCTGAAGGAGCTGAAGGAGCTGAAGGAGCTGGAGGAGCAGAAGGAGCTGGAGGAGCCGGAGGAGCTGATGCTGAAGGAGCTGAAGCTGAAGAAGCTGGAGGAGCTGGAGGAGCTGAAAGAGCTGAAGGAGCCGAAGGAGCTGGAGGAGCTGGAGGAGCTGAAGCTGAAGGAGCTGGAGGAGCTGGAGGAGCTGAAGGAGCTGGGGGAGCTGGAGGAGCTGAAGCTGAAGGAGATGGAGGAGCTGAAGGAGCTGTAGGAGGTGAAGGAGCTGGAGGAGCTGAAGAAGCTGGAGGAGCTGGAGGAGCTGGAGGAGCAGGAGGAGCTGAAGCTGAAGGAGCTGGAGGAGCTGGAGGAGCTGAATGAACCGAAGGAGCCGGAGGAGCTGGAGGAGCTGAAGGAGCTGAAGCTGAAGGAGCTGGAGGAGCTGACGGAGCTGAAGGAGCTGAAGGAGCTGGAGGAGCAGAAGGAGCCGGAGGAGCTGATGCTGAAGGAGCTGAAGCTGAAGGAGCTGGAGGAGCTGGAGGAGCTGAAGGAGCTGAAGGAGCCGAAGGAGCTGATGCTGAAGGAGCTGAAGCTGAAGGAGCTGGAGGAGCCGGATGAGCCGGAGGAGCCAGCGGAGCTGAAGGAGCTGGAGGAGCTGGAGGAGCTGAAGGAGCTGGAGGAGCTGGAGGAGCTGAAGCTGAAGGAGCTGGAGGAGCTGAAGGAGCCGGAGGAGCTGGAGGAGCTGAAGGAGCAGAAGGAGCTGGAGGAGCTGAAGCTGAAGGAGCTGGAGGAGCTGAAAGAGCTGAAGGAGCTGGAGGAGCTGAAGGAGCTGGAGGAGCTGAAGGAGCTGAAGGAGCTGAAGGAGCTGGAGGAGCCGGAGGGGCTGAAGGAGCTGAAGGAGCTGAAGGAGCTGAAGGAGCTGGAGGAACTGGAGGAGCTGAAGCTGAAGGAGCGGGAGGAGCTGGAGCAGCTGGAGGAGCTGAAGGAGCTGGAGGAGCTGAAGCTGAAGGATCTGGAGGAGCTGGAGGAGCTGAAGTTGAAGGAGCTGGAGGAGCTGAAGGAGCTGAAGGAGCTGGAGGAGCTGGAGAAGCTAAAGGAATTGGAAGAGCTGGAGGAGCTAGAGGAGCTGAAGGAGCTGGAGGAGCTGGAGGAGCTGTAAGAGCTGAAGGAGCTGGAGGAGCTGAAGCTGAAGGAGCTGGAGAAGCTGAAGGAGCTGGAGGAGCTGGAGGAGCTGAAGCTGAAGGAGCTGGAGGAGCTAAAGGAGCTGAAGGAGCTGGAGGAGCTGGAGGAGCTGAAGGAGCTGAAGGAGCTGAAGGAGCTGAAGGAGCTGGAGGAGCAGAAGGAGCTGAAGGAGCCGAAGGAGCTGGAGGAGCTGGAGGAGCTGAAGCTGAAGGAGCTGGAGGAGCTGGAGGAGCTGAAGGAGCTGGGGGAGCTGGAGGAGCTGAAGCTGAAGGAGATGGAGGAGCTGAAGGAGCTGTAGGAGGTGAAGGAGCTGGAGGAGCTGGAGGAGCTGAAGAAGCTGGAGGAGCCGGAGGAGCTGATGCTGAAGGAGCTGAAGCTGAAGAAGCTGGAGGAGCTGGAGGAGCTGAAGGAGCTGAAGGAGCCGAAGGAGCTGGAGGAGCTGGAGGAGCTGAAGCTGAAGGAGCTGGAGGAGCTGGAGGAGCTGAAGGAGCTGGGGGAGCTGGAGGAGCTGAAGCTGAAGGAGATGGAGGAGCTGAAGGAGCTGTAGGAGGTGAAGGAGCTGGAGGAGCTGAAGAAGCTGGAGGAGCTGGAGGAGCTGGAGGAGCTGGAGGAGCTGAAGCTGAAGGAGCTGGAGGAGCTGGAGGAGCTGAATGAGCCGAAGGAGCTGATGCTGAAGGAGCTGAAGCTGAAGGAGCTGGAGGAGCCGGATGAGCCGGAGTAGCCGGAGGAGCCGGAGGAACCGGCGGAGCTGAAGGAGCTGGAGGAACTGGAGGAGTTGAAGGAGCTGGAGGAGCTGGAGGAGCTGGAGGAGCTGAAGCTGAAGGAGCTGGAGGAGCTGGAGGAGCTGAAGGAGCTGAAGGAGCTGAAGAAGCTGGAGGAGCTGAAGGAGCTGGAGGAGCTGAAGCTGAAGGAGCTGGGGGAGCTGGAGGAGCTGAAGCTGAAGGAGACGGAGGAGCTGAAGGAGCTGTAGGAGCTGTAGGAGCTGAAGGAGCTGGAGGAGCTGAAGGAGCTGGAGGAGCTGGAGGAGCTGAAGCTGAAGGAGCTGGAGGAGCTGGAGGAGCTGAAGGAACCGAAGGAGCCGGAGGAGCTGGAGGAGCTGAAGGAGCTGAAGCTGAAGGAGCTGGAGGAGCTGAAGGAGCTGGAGGAGTTGAAGGAGCCGGAGGAGCCGGAGGAGCTGGAGGAGCTGGAGGAGCTGGAGGATCTGAAGCTGAAGGAGCTGGAGGAGCTGGAGGAGCTGAAGGAGCTGGAGGAGCTGAAGGAGCTGAAGGAGCTGAAGGAGCTGGAGGAGCTGGAGGAGCTGAAGGAACCGAAGGAGCCGCAGAAGCTGGAGGAGCTGAAGGAGCTGAAGCTGAAGAAGCTGAAGGAGCTGGAGGAGCTGAAGGATCTTGAGGAGCTGGAGGAGCTGAAGTTGAAGGAGCTGGAGGAGCTGAAGGAACTGGAGGAGCTGAAGGAGCTGGAGGAGCTGGAGGAGCTGGAGGGGCTTGAGGAGCTGAAGGAGCTGAAGGAGCTGGAGGAGCTAAAGGAGCTAAAGGAGCTGGAGGAGCTGGAGGAGCTGTAAGAGCTGAAGGAGCTGGAGGAGCTGAAGGAGCTGGAGGAGCTGGAAGAGCTGAAGCTGAAGGAGCTGAAGGAGCTGGAGGAGCTGAAGGAGCTGAAGGAGCTGAAGGAGCTAGAGGAGCTGGAGGAGCTGGAGGAGCTGGAGGAGCTGAAGCTGAAGGAGCTGAAGGAGCTGGAGGAGCTGAAGGAGCTGGAGGAGCTGGAGGAGCTGTAAGAGCTGAAGGTGCTTGAGGAGCTGAAGGAGCTGAAGGAGCTAGAGGAGCTGGAGGAGCTGGAGGAGCTGGAGGAGCTGAAGGCGCTGGAGGAGCTGGAGCTGAAGGAGCTGGAGAAGCTGAAGCTGGATGAGCTGGTGGAGCTGAAGGAGCTGGAGGAGTTGAAGGAGCTGGAGGAGCTGAAGGAGCTGAAGGAGCTGAAGGAGCTGGAGGAGCAGAAGGAGCTGGAGGAGCCGGAGGAGCTGAAGGAGCTGAAGGAGCTGAAGGAGCCGAAGGAGCTGATGCTGAAGGAGCTGAAGCTGAAGGAGCTGGAGGAGCTGGAGGAGCTGAAGGAGCTGAAGGAGCTGAAGGAGCCGAAGGAGCTGAAGGAGATGGAGGAGCTGGAGGAGCTGAAGGAGCTGGAGGAGCTGAAGCTGAAGGAGCTGGAGGAGCTGAAGGAGCTGGAGGAGCTGGAGGAGCTGAAGGAGCTGGAGGAGCTGGAGGAGCTGAAGGAGCTGGAGGAGCTGGAGGAGCTGGAGGAGCTGAAGCTGAAGGAGCTGGAGGAGCTGGAGGAGCTGAAGGAGCTGGGGGAGCTGGAGGAGCTGAAGCTGAAGGAGATGGAGGAGCTGAAGGAGCTGTAGGAGCTGAAGGAGCTGGAGGAGCTTGAGGAGCTGAAGCTGAAGGAGCTGGAGGAGCTGGAGGAGCTGATGGAACCGAAGGAGCCGGAGGAGCTGGAGGAGCTGAAGGAGCTGAAGCTGAAGGAGGTGGAGGAGCTGAAGGAGCTGGAGGAGTTGAAGGAGCCGGAGGAGCCAGAGGAGCTGGAGGAGCTGAACGAGCCGGAGGAGCTGGAGGATCTGAAGCTGAAGGAGCTGGAGGAGCTGGAGGAGCTGAAGGAGCTGGAGGAGCTGAAGGAGCCGGAGGGGCTGAAGGAGCTGGAGGAGCTGAAGGAGCTGAAGGAGCTGGAGGAGCTGGAGGAGCTGAAGGAACCGAAGGAGCTGGAGGAGCTGGAGGAGCTGGAGGAGCTGAAGGCGCTGGAGGAGCTGGAGCTGAAGGAGGTGAAGGAGCTGGAGGAGCTGGAGGAGCTGGAGGAGCTGAAGGCGCTGGAGGAGCTGGAGCTGAAGGAGCTGGAGGAGCTGAAGGAGCTGGAGAAGCTGAAGCTGGATGAGCTGGTGGAGCTGGATGAGCTGGAGGAGCTGAAGGAGCTGGAGGAGCTGAAGGAGCTGAAGGAGCTGAAGGAGCTGGAGCAGCTGGAGCAGCTGAAGGAGCTGAAGGAGCTGAAGGAGCTAGAGGAGCTGGAGGAGCTGGAGGAGCTGGAGGAGCTGGAGGAGCTGAAGGCGCTGGAGGAGCTGGAGCTGAAGGAGCTGGAGGAGCTGAAGGAGCTGGAGAAGCTGAAGCTGGATGAGCTGGTGGAGCTGAAGGAGCTGGAGGAGCTGAAGGAGCTGGAGGAGCTGAAGGAGCAGAAGGAGCTGGAGGAGCCGGAGGAGCTGATGCTGAAGGAGCTGAAGCTGAAGGAGCTGGAGGAGCTGGAGGAGCTGAAGGAGCTGAAGGAGCTGAAGGAGCTGAAGGAGCCGAAGGAGCCGGAGTAGCAGAAGGAGCTGGAGGAGCCGGAGGAGCCGGAGGAGCCGGAGGAGCCGGAGTAGCCGGAGGAGCCGGAGGAACCGGCGGAGCTGAAGGAGCTGGAGGAACTGGAGGAGTTGAAGGAGCTGGAGGAGCTGGAGGAGCTGGAGGAGCTGAAGCTGAAGGAGCTGGAGGAGCTGGAGGAGCTGAAGGAGCTGAAGGAGCTGGAGGAGCTGAAGGAGCTGGAGGAGCTGAAGCTGAAGGAGCTGGGGGAGCTGGAGGAGCTGAAGCTGAAGGAGATGGAGGAGCTGAAGGAGCTGTAGGAGCTGAAGGAGCTGGAGGAGCTGAAGGAGCTGGAGGAGCTGAAGCTGAAGGAGCTGGAGGAGCTGAAGCTGAAGGAGCTGGAGGAGCTGGAGGAGCTGAAGGAACCGAAGGAGCCGGAGGAGCTGGAGGAGCTGAAGGAGCTGAAGCTGAAGGAGCTGGAGGAGCTGAAGGAGCTGGAGGAGTTGAAGGAGCCGGAGGAGCCGGAGGAGCTGGAGGAGCTGAAGGAGCTGGAGGAGCTGGAGGATCTGAAGCTGAAGGAGCTGGAGGAGCTGGAGGACCTGAAGGAGCAGGAGGAGCTGAAGGAGCCGGAGGAGCTGAAGGAGCTGAAGGAGCTGAAGGAGCTGAAGGAGCTGGAGGAGCTGAAGGAACTGAAGGAGCCGCAGGAGCTGGAGGAGCTGAAGGAGCTGGAGGAGCTGAAGGATCTTGAGGAGCTGGAGGAGCTGAAGTTGAAGGAGCTGGAGGAGCTGAAGGATCTTGAGGAGCTGGAGGAGCTGAAGTTGAAGGAGCTGGAGGAGCTGAAGGAACTGGAGGAGCTGAAGGAGCTGGAGGAGCTGGAGGAGCTGGAGGGGCTTTAGGAGCTGAAGGAGCTGAAGGAGCTGGAGGAGCTGAAGGAGCTGGAGGAGCTGGAGGAGCAGTAAGAGCTGAAGGAGCTGGAGGAGCTGAAGCTGAAGGAGCTGAAGGAGCTGGAGGAGCTGAAGGAGCTGAAGGAGCTGAAGGAGCTAGAGGAGCTGGAGGAGCTGTAGGAGCTGAAGGCGCTGGAGGAGCTGGAGCTGAAGGAGCTGGAGGAGCTGAAGGAGCTGGAGAAGCTGAAGCTGGATGAGCTAGTGGAGCTGAAGGAGCTGGAGGAGCTGAAGGAGCTGAAGGAGCTGAAGGAGCTGAAGGAGCTGAAGGAGCTGAAGGAGCTGGAGGAGCAGAAGGAGCTGGAGGAGTTGGAGGAGCTGATGCTGAAGGAGCTGGAGGAGCTGGAGAAGCTGAAGGAGCTGGAGGAGCTGGAGGAGCTGTAAGAGCTGAAGGAGCTGGAGGAGCTGAAGGAGCTGGAAGAGCTGAAGCTGAAGGAGCTGAAGGAGCTGGAGGAGCTGAAGGAGCTGAAGGAGCTGAAGGAGCTGAAGGAGCTAGAGGAGCTGGAGGAGCTGGAGGAGCTGGAGGAGCTGGAGGAGCTGGAGGAGCTGAAGGCGCTGGAGGAGCTGGAGCTGAAGGAGCTGGAGAAGCTGAAGCTGGATGAGCTGGTGGAGCTGGAGGAGCTGGAGGAGCTGGAGGAGCTGAAGGAGCTGAAGGAGCTGAAGAGGCTGAAGGAGCTGAAGGAGCTGGAGGAGCAGAAGGAGCTGGAGGAGTTGGAGGAGCTGATGCTGAAGGAGCTGAAGCTGAAGGAGCTGGAGGAGCTGGAGGAGCTGGAGAAGCTGAAGGAGCTGAAGGAGCCGAAGGAGGAGCTCAAGCTGAAGGAGCTGGAGGAGCTGAAGGAGCTGGAGGAGCTGAAGGAGCTGAAGGAGCTGGAGGAGCAGAAGGAGCTGGAGGAGCCGGAGGAGCTGATGCTGAAGGAGCTGAAGCTGAAGGAGCTGGAGGAGCTGGAGGAGCTGAAGGAGCTGAAGGAGCTGGAGGAGCTGAAGCTGAAGGAGCTGGGGGAGCTGGAGGAGCTGAAGCTGAAGGAGATGGAGGAGCTGAAGGAGCTGTAGGAGCTGAAGGAGCTGGAGGAGCTATAGGAGCTGGAGGAGCTGGAGGAGCTCAAGCTGAAGGAGCTGGAGGAGCTGGAGGAGCTGAAGGAATCGAAGGAGCCGGAGGAGCTGGAGGAGCTGAAGGAGCTGAAGCTGAAGGAGCTGGAGGAGCTGAAGGAGCTGGAGGAGTTGAAGGAGCCGGAGGAGCCGGAGGAGCTGAAGGAGCTGGAGGAGCTGGAGGAGCTGAAGCTGAAGGAGCTGGAGGAGCTGGAGGAGCTGAAGGAGCTGGAGGAGCTGAAGGAGCCGGAGGGGCTGAAGGAGCTGAAGGAGCTGAAGGAGCTGGAGGAGCTGGAGGAGCTGAAGGAGCTGAAGGAGCTGAAGTTGAAGGAGCTGGAGGAGCTGAAGGATCTTGAGGAGCTGGAGGAGCTGAAGTTGAAGGAGCTGAAGGAACTGGAGGAGCTGAAGGAGCTGGAGGAGCTGGAGGGGCTTGAGGAGCTGAAGGAGCTGAAGGAGCTGGAGGAGATGAAGGAGCTGGAGGAGCTGGAGGAGCTGTAAGAGCTGAAGGAGCTGGAGGAGCTGAAGGAGCTGGAAGAGCTGGAGCTGAAGGAGCTGGAGGAGCTGAAGGAGCTGAAGGAGCTGAAGGAGCTAGAGGAGCTGGAGGAGCTGGAGGAGCTGGAGGAGCTGGAGGAGCTGGAGGCGCTGGAGGAGCTGGAGCTGAAAGAGCTGGAGGAGCTGAGGCTGGATGAGCTGGTGGAGCTGAAGGAGCTGGAGGAGCTGGAGGAGCTGAAGGAGCTGAAGGAGCTGAAGGAGCTGAAGGAGCTGGAGGAGCAGAAGGAGCTGGAGGAGCCGGAGGAACTGATGCTGAAGGAGCTGAAGCTGAAGGAGCTGGAGGAGCTGGAGGAGCTGAAGGAGCTGAATGAGCCGAAGGAGCTGGAGGAGCTGGAGGAGCTGAAGCTGAAGGAGCTGGAGGAGCTGGAGGAGCTGAAGGAGCTGGGGGAGCTGGAGGAGCTGAAGCTGAAGGAGATGGAGGAGCTGAAGGAGCTGTAGGAGCTGAAGGAGCTGGAGGAGCTGAAGAAGCTGGAGGAGCTGGAGGAGCTGAAGCTGAAGGAGCTGGAGGAGCTGGAGGAGCTGGAGGAGCCGAAGGAGCCGGAGGAGCTGGAGGAGCTGGAGGAGCTGGAGGAGCTGAAGCTGAAGGAGCTGGAGGAGCTGGAGGAGCTGGAGGAGCCGAAGGAGCCGGAGGAGCTGGAGGAGCTGAAGGAGCTGAAGCTGAAGGAGCTGGAGGAGCTGAAGGAGCTGGAGGAGTTGAAGGAGCCGGAGGAGCTGGAGGAGCTGAAGGAGCTGGAGGAGCTGGAGGATCTGAAGCTGAAGGAGCTGGAGGAGCTGAAGGAGCAGAAGGAGCTGGAGGAGCTGAAGCTGAAGGAGCTGGAGGAGCTGAAGGAGCTGAAGGAGCTGGAGGAGCTGAAGGAGCTGGAGGAGCTGAAGGAGCTGAAGGAGCTGAAGGAGCTGGAGGAGCCGGAGGGGCTGAAGGAGCTGAAGGAGCTGAAGGAGCTGGAGGAACTGGAGGAGCTGAAGTTGAAGGAGCGGGAGGAGCTGGAGCAGCTGGAGGAGCTGAAGGAGCTGGAGGAGCTGAAGCTGAAGGATCTGGAGGAGCTGGAGGAGCTGAAGTTGAAGGAGCTGGAGGAGCTGAAGGAGCTGAAGGAGCTGGAGGAGCTGGATAAGCTGAAGGAATTGGAAGAGCTGGAGGAGCTGAAGCTGAAGGAGATGGAGGAGCTGAAGGAGCTGTAGGAGCTGAAGGAGCTGGAGGAGCTGAAGAAGCTGGAGGAGCTGGAGGAGCTGAAGCTGAAGGAGCTGGAGGAGCTGGAGGAGCTGGAGGAGCCGAAGGAGCCGGAGGAGCTGGAGGAGCTGGAGGAGCTGGAGGAGCTGAAGCTGAAGGAGCTGGAGGAGCTGGAGGAGCTGGAGGAGCCGAAGGAGCCGGAGGAGCTGGAGGAGCTGGAGGAGCTGAAGGAGCTGAAGCTGAAGGAGCTGGAGGAGCTGAAGGAGCTGGAGGAGTTGAAGGAGCCGGAGGAGCTGGAGGAGCTGAAGGAGCTGGAGGAGCTGGAGGATCTGAAGCTGAAGGAGCTGGAGGAGCTGAAGGAGCAGAAGGAGCTGGAGGAGCTGAAGCTGAAGGAGCTGGAGGAGCTGAAGGAGCTGAAGGAGCTGGAGGAGCTGAAGGAGCTGGAGGAGCTGAAGGAGCTGAAGGAGCTGAAGGAGCTGGAGGAGCCGGAGGGGCTGAAGGAGCTGAAGGAGCTGAAGGAGCTGAAGGAGCTGGAGGAACTGGAGGAGCTGAAGTTGAAGGAGCGGGAGGAGCTGGAGCAGCTGGAGGAGCTGAAGGAGCTGGAGGAGCTGAAGCTGAAGGATCTGGAGGAGCTGGAGGAGCTGAAGTTGAAGGAGCTGGAGGAGCTGAAGGAGCTGGAGGAGCTGGATAAGCTGAAGGAATTGGAAGAGCTGGAGGAGCTAGAGGAGCTGAAGGAGCTGGAGGAGCTGGAGGAGCTGTAAGAGCTGAAGGAGCTGGAGGAGCTGAAGCTGAAGGAGCTGGAGAAGCTGAAGGAGCTGGAGGAGCTGGAGGAGCTGAAGCTGAAGGAGCTGGAGGAGCTGAAGGAGCTGGAGGAGCTGAAGGAGCTGAAGGAGCTAGAGGAGCTGGAGGAGCTGAAGGAGCTGGAGGAGCAGAAGGAGCTGGAGGAGCCGGAGGAGCTGATGCTGAAGGAGCTGAAGCTGAAGAAGCTGGAGGAGCTGGAGGAGCTGAAAGAGCTGAAGGAGCCGAAGGAGCTGGAGGAGCTGGAGGAGCTGAAGCTGAAGGAGCTGGAGGAGCTGGAGGAGCTGAAGGAGCTGGGGGAGCTGGAGGAGCTGAAGCTGAAGGAGATGGAGGAGCTGAAGGAGCTGTAGGAGGTGAAGGAGCTGGAGGAGCTGAAGAAGCTGGAGGAGCTGGAGGAGCTGGAGGAGCAGGAGGAGCTGAAGCTGAAGGAGCTGGAGGAGCTGAATGAACCGAAGGAGCCGGAGGAACTGGAGGAGCTGAAGGAGCTGAAGCTGAAGGAGCTGGAGGAGCTGACGGAGCTGAAGGAGCTGAAGGAGCTGGAGGAGCAGAAGGAGCCGGAGGAGCTGATGCTGAAGGAGCTGAAGCTGAAGGAGCTGGAGGAGCTGGAGGAGCTGAAGGAGCTGAAGGAGCCGAAGGAGCTGATGCTGAAGGAGCTGAAGCTGAAGGAGCTGGAGGAGCCGGATGAGCCGGAGGAGCCAGCGGAGCTGAAGGAGCTGGAGGAGCTGGAGGAGCTGAAGGAGCTGGAGGAGCTGGAGGAGCTGAAGCTGAAGGAGCTGGAGGAGCTGAAGGAGCCGGAGGAGCTGGAGGAGCTGAAGGAGCAGAAGGAGCTGGAGGAGCTGAAGCTGAAGGAGCTGGAGGAGCTGAAAGAGCTGAAGGAGCTGGAGGAGCTGAAGGAGCTGGAGGAGCTGAAGGAGCTGAAGGAGCTGAAGGAGCTGGAGGAGCCGGAGGGGCTGAAGGAGCTGAAGGAGCTGAAGGAGCTGAAGGAGCTGGAGGAACTGGAGGAGCTGAAGCTGAAGGAGCGGGAGGAGCTGGAGCAGCTGGAGGAGCTGAAGGAGCTGGAGGAGCTGAAGCTGAAGGATCTGGAGGAGCTGGAGGAGCTGAAGTTGAAGGAGCTGGAGGAGCTGAAGGAGCTGAAGGAGCTGGAGGAGCTGGAGAAGCTAAAGGAATTGGAAGAGCTGGAGGAGCTAGAGGAGCTGAAGGAGCTGGAGGCGCTGGAGGAGCTGTAAGAGCTGAAGGAGCTGGAGGAGCTGAAGCTGAAGGAGCTGGAGAAGCTGAAGGAGCTGGAGGAGCTGGAGGAGCTGAAGCTGAAGGAGCTGGAGGAGCTAAAGGAGCTGAAGGAGCTGGAGGAGCTGGAGGAGCTGAAGGAGCTGAAGGAGCTGAAGGAGCTGAAGGAGCTGGAGGAGCAGAAGGAGCTGAAGGAGCCGAAGGAGCTGGAGGAGCTGGAGGAGCTGGAGGAGCTGAAGCTGAAGGAGCTGGAGGAGCTGGAGGAGCTGAAGGAGCTGGGGGAGCTGGAGGAGCTGAAGCTGAAGGAGATGGAGGAGCTGAAGGAGCTGTAGGAGGTGAAGGAGCTGGAGGAGCTGGAGGAGCTGAAGAAGCTGGAGGAGCCGGAGGAGCTGATGCTGAAGGAGCTGAAGCTGAAGAAGCTGGAGGAGCTGGAGGAGCTGAAGGAGCTGAAGGAGCCGAAGGAGCTGGAGGAGCTGGAGGAGCTGAAGCTGAAGGAGCTGGAGGAGCTGGAGGAGCTGAAGGAGCTGGGGGAGCTGGAGGAGCTGAAGCTGAAGGAGATGGAGGAGCTGAAGGAGCTGTAGGAGGTGAAGGAGCTGAAGAAGCTGGAGGAGCTGGAGGAGCTGGAGGAGCTGGAGGAGCTGAAGCTGAAGGAGCTGGAGGAGCTGGAGGAGCTGAATGAACCGAAGGAGCCGGAGGAGCTGGAAGAGCTGAAGGAGCTGAAGCTGAAGGAGCTGGAGGAGCTGAAGGAGCTGGAGGAGTTGAAGGAGCCGGAGGAGCTGAAGGAGCTGGAGGATCTGAAGCTGAAGGAGCTGGAGGAGCTGGAGGAGCTGAAGGAGCTGGAGGAGCTGAAGGAGCCGGAGGGGCTGAAGGAGCTGGAGGAGCTGAAGGAGCTGAAGGAGCTGAAGGAGCTGGAGGAGCTGGAGGAGCTGAAGCTGAAGGAGCTGGAGGAGCTGGAGGAGCTGAAAGAGCTGGAGGAGCTGAAGGAACTGCAGGAGCTGAAGGAGTTGGAGGAGCTGGATGAGCTGGAGGAGCTGAAGCTGGAGGAGCTGGAGGAGCTGGAAGGGCTGAAGCTGAAGGAGCTGAAGGAGCTGAAGGAGCAGAAGGAGCTGGAGGAGCTGAAGCTGAAGAAGCTGGTGGAGCTGAAGGAGCTGGAGGAGCTGAAGAAGCTGAAGGAGCTGAAGGAGCTGGAGGAGCTGAAGGAGCTGGAGGAGCTGAAGGAGCTGAAGGAGCTGGAGGAGCTGAAGCTAAAGGAGCTGGAGGAGCTGGAGGAGCTGGAGGAGCTGAAGCGGAAGGAGCTGGAGGAGCTGGAGGAGCTGAAGGAGCTGGAGGAGCTGAAGGAGCTGGAGGAGCTGAAGGAGCTGAAGGAGCTGGAGGAGCCGGAGGGGCTGGAGGAGCTGAAGGAGCTGAAGGAGCTGAAGGAGCTGGAGGAACTGGAGGAGCTGAAGCTGAAGGAGCTGGAGGAGCTGAAGGAGCTGGAGGAGCTGGAGGAGCTGGAGCTGAAGGAGCTGGAGGAGCTGAAGCTGAAGGAGCTGGAGGAGCTGAAGGAGCTGAAGGAGCTGAAGGAGCTGGAGGAGCTGAAGGAGCTGAAGGAGCTGGAGGAGCAGAAGGAGCCGGAGGAGCTGATGCTGAAGGAGCTGAAGCTGAAGGAGCTGGAGGAGCTGGAGGAGCTGAAGGAGCTGAAGGAGCCGGATGAGCCGGAGGAGCCAGCGGAGCTGAAGGAGCTGGAGGAGCTGGAGGAGCTGAAGGAGCTGGAGGAGCTGGAGGAGCTGAAGCTGAAGGAGCTGGAGGAGCTGAAGGAGCTGGAGGAGCTGGAGGAGCTGAAGGAACCGAAGGAGCCGGAGGAGCTGGAGAAGCTGAAGGAGCTGAAGCTGAAGGAGCTGGAGGAGCTGAAGGAGCTGGAGGAGTTGAAGGAGCCGGAGGAGCTGGAGGAGCTGAAGGAGCTGGAGGAGCTGGAGGATCTGAAGCTGAAGGAGCTGGAGGAGCTGAAGGAGCAGAAGGAGCTGGAGGAGCTGAAGCTGAAGGAGCTGGAGGAGCTGAAGGAGCTGGAGGAGCTGGAGGAGCTGAAGGTGCTGAAGGAGCTGGAGGAGCCGGAGGGGCTGAAGGAGCTGAAGGACCTGAAGGAGCTGGAGGAACTGGAGGAGCTGAAGCTGAAGGAGCTGGAGGAGCTGGAGCAGCTGGAGGAGCTGGAGGAGCTGAAGCTGAAGGATCTGGAGGAGCTGGAGGAGCTGAAGTTGAAGGAGCTGGAGGAGCTGAAGGAGCTGGAGGAGCTGGAGAAGCTGAAGGAGCTGGAGGAGCTGGAGGAGCTGTAAGAGCTGAAGGAGCTGGAGGAGCTGAAGCTGAAGGAGCTGGAGAAGCTGAAGGAGCTGGAGGAGCTGAAGCTGAAGGAGCTGGAGGAGCTGAAGGAGCTGGAGGAGCTGAAGGAGCTGGAGGAGCTGAAGGAGCTGAAGAAGCTGAAGGAGCTGGAGGAGCTGGAGGAGCCGGAGGGGCTGGAGGAGCTGAAGGAGCTGGAGGAGCTGGAGGATCTGAAGCTGAAGGAGCTGGAGGAGCTGAAGGAGCAGAAGGAGCTGGAGGAGCTGAAGCTGAAGGAGCTGGAGGAGCTGAAGGAGCTGGAGGAGCTGGAGGAGCTGAAGGTGCTGAAGGAGCTGGAGGAGCCGGAGGGGCTGAAGGAGCTGAAGGACCTGAAGGAGCTGGAGGAACTGGAGGAGCTGAAGCTGAAGGAGCTGGAGGAGCTGGAGCAGCTGGAGGAGCTGGAGGAGCTGAAGCTGAAGGATCTGGAGGAGCTGGAGGAGCTGAAGTTGAAGGAGCTGGAGGAGCTGAAGGAGCTGGAGGAGCTGGAGAAGCTGAAGGAGCTGGAGGAGCTGGAGGAGCTGTAAGAGCTGAAGGAGCTGGAGGAGCTGAAGCTGAAGGAGCTGGAGAAGCTGAAGGAGCTGGAGGAGCTGAAGCTGAAGGAGCTGGAGGAGCTGAAGGAGCTGGAGGAGCTGAAGGAGCTGGAGGAGCTGAAGGAGCTGAAGAAGCTGAAGGAGCTGGAGGAGCTGGAGGAGCCGGAGGGGCTGGAGGAGCTGAAGGAGCTGAAGGAGCTGGAGGAGCTGGAGGAGCCGGAGGGGCTGGAGGAGCTGAAGGAGCTGGAGGAGCTGAAGGAGCCGGAGGAGCTGAAGGAGCTGGAGGAGCTGAAGGAGCTGAAGGAGCTGAAGGAGCTGGAGGAGCCGGAGGGGCTGGAGGAGCTGAAGGAGCTGAAGGAGCTGAAGGAGCTGAAGGAGCTGAAGGAGCTGGAGGAACTGGAGGAGCTGAAGCTGAAGGAGCTGGAGGAGCTGAAGGAGCTGGAGGAGCTGGAGGAGCTGGAGCTGAAGGAGCTGGAGGAGCTGAAGCTGAAGAAGCTGGAGGAGCTGAAGGAGCTGAAGGAGCTGAAGGAGCTGAAGGAGCTGGAGGAGCTGGAGGAGCTGGAGCTGAAGGTGCTGGAGGAGCTGAAGCTGAAGGAGCTGGAGGAGCTGAAGGAGCTGGAGGAGCTGAAGGAGCTGAAGGAGCTGAAGGAGAAGACGGAGCTGGAGGATCCGGAGGAGCTGATGCTGAAGGAGCTGAAGCTGAAGGAGCTGGAGGAGCTGGAGGAGCTGAAGGAGCCGAAGGAGCTGATGCTGAAGGAGCTGAAGCTGAAGGAGCTCGAGGAGCCGGATGAGCCGGAGGAACCAGCGGAGCTGAAGGAGCTGGAGGAGCTGGAGGAGCTGGAGGAGCTGGAGGAGCTGAAGCTGAAGGAGCTGGAGGAGCTGAAGGAACCGAAGGAGCCGGAGGAGCTGGAGGAGCTGAAGGAGCTGAAGCTGAAGGAGCTGGAGGAGCTGAAGGAGCTGGAGGAGTTGAAGGAGCCGGAGGAGCGGGAGGAGCTGGAGGAGCTGAAGCTGAAGGAGCTGAAGGAGCTGGAGGAGCTGGAGGAGCTGGAGGAGCTGGAGGAGCTGGAGGAGCTGAAGGAGCTGGAGGAGCTGAAGGAGCTGGAGGAGCTGGAGGATCTGAAGCTGAAGGAGCTGGAGGAGCTGAAGGAGCAGAAGGAGCTGGAGGAGCTGAAGCTGAAGGAGCTGGAGGAGCTGAAGGAGCTGAAGGAGCTGGAGGAGCTGAAGGAGCTGGAGGAGCTGAAGGAGCTGGAGGAGCTGAAGGAGCTGAAGGAGCTGAAGGAGCTGAAGGAGCTGAAGCTGAAGGATCTGGAGGAGCTGGAGGAGCTGAAGTTGAAGGAGCTGGAGGAGCTGAAGGAGCTGAAGGAGCTGGAGGAGCTGGAGAAGCTGAAGGAGCTGGAAGAGCTGGAGGAGCTAGAGGAGCTGAAGGAGCTGGAGGAGCTGGAGGAGCTGTAAGAGCTGGAGGAGCTGAAGCTGAAGGAGCTGGAGAAGCTGAAGGAGCTGGAGGAGCTGAAGCTGAAGGAGCTGGAGGAGCTGAAGGAGCTGGAGGAGCTGAAGGAGCTGGAGGAGCTGAAGGAGCTGAAGGAGCTGAAGGAGCTGGAGGAGCTGGAGGAGCTGAAGGAGCTGAAGGAGCTGAAGGAGCTGAAGGAGCAGAAGGAGCTGGAGGAGCCGGAGGAGCTGATGCTGAAGGAGCTGAAGCTGAAGGAGCTGGAGGAGCTGGAGGAGCTGAAGGAGCTGAAGGAGCCGAAGGAGCTGGAGGAGCTGGAGGAGCTGAAGCTGAAGGAGCTGGAGGAGCTGGAGGAGCTGAAGGAGCTGGGGGAGCTGGAGGAGCTGAAGCTGAAGGAGATGGAGGAGCTGAAGGAGCTGTAGGAGCTGAAGGAGCTGGAGGAGCTGAAGAAGCTGGAGGAGCTGGAGGAGCTGGAGGAGCTGAAGCTGAAGGAGCTGGAGGAGCTGGAGGAGCTGAAGCTGAAGGAGCTGGAGGAGCTGGAGGAGCTGAATGAACCGAAGGAGCCGGAGGAGCTGGAGGAGCTGAAGGAGCTGAAGCTGAAGGAGCTGGAGGAGCTGAAGGAGCTGGAGGAGTTGAAGGAGCCGGAGGAGCTGGAGGAGCTGAAGGAGCTGGAGGATCTGAAGCTGAAGGAGCTGGAGGAGCTGGAGGAACTGAAGGAGCTGGAGGAGCTGAAGGAGCCGGAGGGGCTGAAGGAGCTGGAGGAGCTGAAGGAGCTGGAGGAGCTGGAGGAGCTGAAGCTGAAGGAGCTGGAGGAGCTGGAGGAGCTGAAAGAGCTGGAGGAGCTGGAGGAGCTGAAGAAGCTGGAGGAGCCGGAGGAGCTGATGCTGAAGGAGCTGAAGCTGAAGAAGCTGGAGGAGCTGGAGGAGCTGAAGGAGCTGAAGGAGCCGAAGGAGCTGGAGGAGCTGGAGGAGCTGAAGCTGAAGGAGCTGGAGGAGCTGGAGGAGCTGAAGGAGCTGGGGGAGCTGGAGGAGCTGAAGCTGAAGGAGATGGAGGAGCTGAAGGAGCTGTAGGAGGTGAAGGAGCTGGAGGAGCTGAAGAAGCTGGAGGAGCTGGAGGAGCTGGAGGAGCTGGAGGAGCTGAAGCTGAAGGAGCTGGAGGAGCTGGAGGAGCTGAATGAACCGAAGGAGCCGGAGGAGCTGGAAGAGCTGAAGGAGCTGAAGCTGAAGGAGCTGGAGGAGCTGAAGGAGCTGGAGGAGTTGAAGGAGCCGGAGGAGCTGAAGGAGCTGGAGGATCTGAAGCTGAAGGAGCTGGAGGAGCTGGAGGAGCTGAAGGAGCTGGAGGAGCTGAAGGAGCCGGAGGGGCTGAAGGAGCTGGAGGAGCTGAAGGAGCTGAAGGAGCTGAAGGAGCTGGAGGAGCTGGAGGAGCTGAAGCTGAAGGAGCTGGAGGAGCTGGAGGAGCTGAAAGAGCTGGAGGAGCTGAAGGAACTGCAGGAGCTGAAGGAGTTGGAGGAGCTGGATGAGCTGGAGGAGCTGAAGCTGGAGGAGCTGGAGGAGCTGGAAGGGCTGAAGCTGAAGGAGCTGAAGGAGCTGAAGGAGCAGAAGGAGCTGGAGGAGCTGAAGCTGAAGAAGCTGGTGGAGCTAAAGGAGCTGGAGGAGCTGAAGAAGCTGAAGGAGCTGAAGGAGCTGGAGGAGCTGAAGGAGCTGGAGGAGCTGAAGGAGCTGAAGGAGCTGGAGGAGCTGAAGCTAAAGGAGCTGGAGGAGCTGGAGGAGCTGGAGGAGCTGAAGCGGAAGGAGCTGGAGGAGCTGGAGGAGCTGAAGGAGCTGGAGGAGCTGAAGGAGCTGGAGGAGCTGAAGGAGCTGAAGGAGCTGGAGGAGCCGGAGGGGCTGGAGGAGCTGAAGGAGCTGAAGGAGCTGAAGGAGCTGGAGGAACTGGAGGAGCTGAAGCTGAAGGAGCTGGAGGAGCTGAAGGAGCTGGAGGAGCTGGAGGAGCTGGAGCTGAAGGAGCTGGAGGAGCTGAAGCTGAAGGAGCTGGAGGAGCTGAAGGAGCTGAAGGAGCTGAAGGAGCTGAAGGAGCTGGAGGAGCAGAAGGAGCCGGAGGAGCTGATGCTGAAGGAGCTGAAGCTGAAGGAGCTGGAGGAGCTGGAGGAGCTGAAGGAGCTGAAGGAGCCGGAGGAGCCAGCGGAGCTGAAGGAGCTGGAGGAGCTGGAGGAGCTGAAGGAGCTGGAGGAGCTGGAGGAGCTGAAGCTGAAGGAGCTGGAGGAGCTGAAGGAGCTGGAGGAGCTGGAGGAGCTGAAGGAACCGAAGGAGCCGGAGGAGCTGGAGAAGCTGAAGGAGCTGAAGCTGAAGGAGCTGGAGGAGCTGAAGGAGCTGGAGGAGTTGAAGGAGCCGGAGGAGCTGGAGGAGCTGAAGGAGCTGGAGGAGCTGGAGGATCTGAAGCTGAAGGAGCTGGAGGAGCTGAAGGAGCAGAAGGAGCTGGAGGAGCTGAAGCTGAAGGAGCTGGAGGAGCTGAAGGAGCTGGAGGAGCTGGAGGAGCTGAAGGTGCTGAAGGAGCTGGAGGAGCCGGAGGGGCTGAAGGAGCTGAAGGACCTGGGGGAGCTGGAGGAACTGGAGGAGCTGAAGCTGAAGGAGCTGGAGGAGCTGGAGCAGCTGGAGGAGCTGGAGGAGCTTAAGCTGAAGGATCTGGAGGAGCTGGAGGAGCTGAAGTTGAAGGAGCTGGAGGAGCTGAAGGAGCTGGAGGAGCTGGAGAAGCTGAAGGAGCTGGAGGAGCTGGAGGAGCTGTAAGAGCTGAAGGAGCTGGAGGAGCTGAAGCTGAAGGAGCTGGAGAAGCTGAAGGAGCTGGAGGAGCTGAAGCTGAAGGAGCTGGAGGAGCTGAAGGAGCTGGAGGAGCTGAAGGAGCTGGAGGAGCTGAAGGAGCTGAAGAAGCTGAAGGAGCTGGAGGAGCTGGAGGAGCCGGAGGGGCTGGAGGAGCTGAAGGAGCTGAAGGAGCTGGAGGAGCTGGAGGAGCCGGAGGGGCTGGAGGAGCTGAAGGAGCTGAAGGAGCTGAAGGAGCTGGAGGAGCTGAAGGAGCTGGAGGAGCTGGAGGAGCTGGAGGAGCTGTAAGAGCTGAAGGAGCTGGAGGAGCTGAAGCGGAAGGAGCTGGAGGAGCTGAAGGAGCTGGAGGAGCTGGAGGAGCTGAAGGAGCCGGAGGAGCTGAAGGAGCTGGAGGAGCTGAAGGAGCTGAAGGAGCTGAAGGAGCTGGAGGAGCCGGAGGGGCTGGAGGAGCTGAAGGAGCTGAAGGAGCTGAAGGAGCTGAAGGAGCTGAAGGAGCTGGAGGAACTGGAGGAGCTGAAGCTGAAGGAGCTGGAGGAGCTGAAGGAGCTGGAGGAGCTGGAGGAGCTGGAGCTGAAGGAGCTGGAGGAGCTGAAGCTGAAGAAGCTGGAGGAGCTGAAGGAGCTGAAGGAGCTGAAGGAGCTGGAGGAGCTGGAGGAGCTGGAGCTGAAGGTGCTGGAGGAGCTGAAGCTGAAGGAGCTGGAGGAGCTGAAGGAGCTGGAGGAGCTGAAGGAGCTGAAGGAGCTGAAGGAGCTGGAGGAGAAGACGGAGCTGGAGGATCCGGAGGAGCTGATGCTGAAGGAGCTGAAGCTGAAGGAGCTGGAGGAGCTGTAGGAGCTGAAGGAGCCGAAGGAGCTGATGCTGAAGGAGCTGAAGCTGAAGGAGCTCGAGGAGCCGGATGAGCCGGAGGAACCAGCGGAGCTGAAGGAGCTGGAGGAGCTGGAGGAGCTGGAGGAGCTGGAGGAGCTGAAGCTGAAGGAGCTGGAGGAGCTGAAGGAGCTGGAGGAGCTGGAGGAGCTGGAGGAGCTGAAGCTGAAGGAGCTGGAGGAGCTGAAGGAACCGAAGGAGCCGGAGGAGCTGGAGGAGCTGAAGGAGCTGAAGCTGAAGGAGCTGGAGGAGCTGAAGGAGCTGGAGGAGTTGAAGGAGCCGGAGGAGCCGGAGGAGCTGGAGGAGCTGAAGCTGAAGGAGCTGAAGGAGCTGGAGGAGCTGGAGGAGCTGGAGGAGCTGGAGGAGCTGAAGGAGCTGGAGGAGCTGAAGGAGCTGGAGGAGCTGGAGGATCTGAAGCTGAAGGAGCTGGAGGAGCTGAAGGAGCAGAAGGAGCTGGAGGAGCTGAAGCTGAAGGAGCTGGAGGAGCTGAAGGAGCTGAAGGAGCTGGAGGAGCTGAAGGAGCTGAAGGAGCTGGAGGAGCTGAAGGAGCTGGAGGAGCTGAAGGAGTTGAAGGAGCTGAAGGAGCTGAAGGAGCTGAAGGAGCTGAAGCTGAAGGATCTGGAGGAGCTGGAGGAGCTGAAGTTGAAGGAGCTGGAGGAGCTGAAGGAGCTGAAGGAGCTGGAGGAGCTGGAGAAGCTGAAGGAGCTGGAAGAGCTGGAGGAGCTAGAGGAGCTGAAGGAGCTGGAGGAGCTGGAGGAGCTGTAAGAGCTGGAGGAGCTGAAGCTGAAGGAGCTGGAGAAGCTGAAGGAGCTGGAGGAGCTGGAGGAGCTGAAGCTGAAGGAGCTGGAGGAGCTGAAGGAGCTGGAGGAGCTGAAGGAGCTGGAGGAGCTGAAGGAGCTGAAGGAGCTGAAGGAGCTGGAGGAGCTGGAGGAGCTGAAGGAGCTGAAGGAGCTGAAGGAGCTGAAGGAGCAGAAGGAGCTGGAGGAGCCGGAGGAGCTGATGCTGAAGGAGCTGAAGCTGAAGGAGCTGGAGGAGCTGGAGGAGCTGAAGGAGCTGAAGGAGCCGAAGGAGCTGGAGGAGCTGGAGGAGCTGAAGCTGAAGGAGCTGGAGGAGCTGGAGGAGCTGAAGGAGCTGGGGGAGCTGGAGGAGCTGAAGCTGAAGGAGATGGAGGAGCTGAAGGAGCTGTAGGAGCTGAAGGAGCTGGAGGAGCTGAAGAAGCTGGAGGAGCTGGAGGAGCTGGAGGAGCTGAAGCTGAAGGAGCTGGAGGAGCTGGAGGAGCTGAAGCTGAAGGAGCTGGAGGAGCTGGAGGAGCTGAATGAACCGAAGGAGCCGGAGGAGCTGGAGGAGCTGAAGGAGCTGAAGCTGAAGGAGCTGGAGGAGCTGAAGGAGCTGGAGGAGTTGAAGGAGCCGGAGGAGCTGGAGGAGCTGAAGGAGCTGGAGGATCTGAAGCTGAAGGAGCTGGAGGAGCTGGAGGAACTGAAGGAGCTGGAGGAGCTGAAGGAGCCGGAGGGGCTGAAGGAGCTGGAGGAGCTGAAGGAGCTGGAGGAGCTGGAGGAGCTGAAGCTGAAGGAGCTGGAGGAGCTGGAGGAGCTGAAAGAGCTGGAGGAGCTGGAGGAACTGCAGGAGCTGAAGGAGTTGGAGGAGCTGGATGAGCTGGAGGAGCTGAAGCTGGAGGAGCTGGAGGAGCTGGAAGGGCTGAAGCTGAAGGAGCTGAAGGAGCTGAAGGAGCAGAAGGAGCTGGAGGAGCTGAAGCTGAAGTAGCTGGAGGAGCTGAAGGAGCTGGAGGAGCTGGAGGAGCTGAAGCTGAAAGAGCTGGAGGAGCTGAAGGAGCTGGAGGAGCTGAAGGAGCTGGAGGAGCTGAAGGAGCTGAAGGAGCTGAAGGAGCTGGAGAAGCTGAAGCTGGATGAGCTGGTGGAGCTGAAGGAGCTGGAGGAGCTGAAGAAGCTGAAGGAGCTGAAGGAGCTGGAGGAGCTGAAGGAGCTGAAGGAGCTGGAGGAGCTGAAGCTAAAGGAGCTGGAGGAGCTGAAGGAGCTGGAGGAGCTGGAGGAGCTGAAGCTGAAGGATCTGGAGGAGCTGAAGTTGAAGGAGCTGGAGGAGCTGAAGGAGATGAAGGAGCTGGAGGAGCTGGAGAAGCTGAAGGAGCTGGAAGAGCTGGAGGAGCTGGAGGAGCTGAAGGAGCTGAAGGAGCTGGAGGAGCTGAAGGAGCTGGAGGAGCTTGAGGAGCTGGAGGAGCTGTAAGAGCTGAAGGAGCTGGAGGAGCTGAAGCGGAAGGAGCTGGAGGAGCTGAAGGAGCTGGAGGAGCTGGAGGAGCTGAAGCTGAAGGAGCTGGAGGAGCTGAAGGAGCTGGAGGAGCTGAAGGAGCTGGAGGAGCTGGAGGAGCTGAAGGAGCTGAAGGAGCTGGAGGAGCCGGAGGGGCTGGAGGAGCTGAAGGAGCTGAAGGAGCTGAAGGAGCTGGAGGAACTGGAGGAGCTGAAGCTGAAGGAGCTGGAGGAGCTGAAGGAGCTGGAGGAGCTGGAGGAGCTGGAGCTGAAGGAGCTGGAGGAGCTGAAGCTGAAGGAGCTGGAGGAGCTGAAGGAGCTGAAGGAGCTGGAGGAGCTGAAGGAGCTGAAGGAGCTGAAGGAGCTGGAGGAGCAGAAGGAGCTGGAGGAGCCGGAGGAGCTGATGCTGAAGGAGCTGGAGGAGCTGGAGGAGCTGAAGGAGCTTAAGGAGCCGAAGGAGCTGATGCTGAAGGAGCTGAAGCTGAAGGAGCTGGAGGAGCCGGATGAGCTGGAGGAACCAGCGGAGCTGAAGGAGCTGGAGGAGCTGGAGGAGCTGAAGGAGCTGGAGGAGCTGGAGGAGCTGGAGGAGCTGGAGGAGCTGAAGCTGAAGGAGCTGGAGGAGCTGGAGGAGCTGAAGGAACCGAAGGAGCCGGTGGAGCTGGAGGAGCTGAAGGAGCTGAAGGAGCTGTTGGAGCTGAAGCTGAAGGAGCTGGAGGAGCTGAAGGAGCTGTTGGAGTTGAAGGAGCTGGAGGAGCTGAAGGAGCTGAAGGAGCTGAAGGAGCTGGAGGAGCTGAAGGAGCTGAAGGAGCTGGAGGAGCTGGAGGAGCTGGAGCTGAAGGAGCTGGAGGAGCTGAAGCTGAAGGAGCTGGAGGAGCTGAAGGAGCTGAAGGAGCTGGAGGAGCTGAAGGAGCTGAAGGAGCTGAAGGAGCTGGAGGAGCAGAAGGAGCCGAAGGAGCTGATGCTGAAGGAGCTGAAGGAGCCGGATGAGACGGAGGAACCAGCGGAGCTGAAGGAGCTGGAGGAGCTGGAGGAGCTGGAGGAGCTGAAGCTGAAGGAGCTGGAGGAGCTGAAGGAGCTGGAGGAGCTGGAGGAGCTGAAGCTGAAGGAGCTGGAGGAGCTGGAGGAGCTGAAGGAACCGAAGGAGCCGGAGGAGCTGGAGGAGCTGAAGGAGATGAAGCTGAAGGAGCTGGAGGAGCTGAAGGAGCTGTTGGAGCTGAAGCTGAAGGAGCTGGAGGAGCTGAAGGAGCTGTTGGAGTTGAAGGAGCCGGAGGAGCCGGAGGAGCTGAAGGAGCTGGAGGAGCTGGAGGATCTGAAGCTGAAGGAGCTGGAGGAGCTGGAGGAGCTGAATGAACCGAAGGAGCCGGAGGAGCTGGAGGAGCTGAAGGAGCTGGAGGAGCTGAAGGAGCTGGAGGAGCTGAAGGAGCTGGAGGAGTTGAAGGAGCCGGAGGAGCCGGAGGAGCTGGAGGAGCTGAAGGAGCTGGAGGATCTGAAGCTGAAGGAGCTGGAGGAGCTGGAGGAGCTGGAGGAGCTGAAGGAGCCGGAGGGGCTGAAGGAGCTGGAGGAGCTGAAGGAGCTGAAGGAGCTGGAGGAGCTGGAGGATCTGAAGCTGAAGGAGCTGGAGGAGCTGAAGGAGCAGAAGGAGCTGGAGGAGCTGAAGCTGAAGGAGCTGGAGGAGCTGAAGGAGCTGGAGGAGCTGGAGGAGCTGAAGCTGAAAGAGCTGGAGGAGCTGAAGGAGCTGGAGGAGCTGGAGGAGCTGAAGGAGCTGAAGGAGCTGGAGGAGCCGGAGGGGCTGAAGGAGCTGAAGGAGCTGGAGGAACTGGAGGAGCTGAAGCTGAAGGAGCTGGAGGAGCTGGAGCAGCTGGAGGAGCTGAAGGAGCTGGAGGAGCTGAAGCTGAAGGATCTGGAGGAGCTGGAGGAGCTGAAGTTGAAGGAGCTGGAGGAGCTGAAGGAGCTGAAGGAGCTGGAGGAGCTGGAGAAGCTGAAGGAGCTGAAGGAGCTGGAGGAGCTGGAGGAGCTGTAAGAGCTGAAGGAGCTGGAGGAGCTGAAGCTGAAGGAGCTGGAGAAGCTGAAGCTGAAGGAGCTGGAGGAGCTGAAGGAGCTGGAGGAGCTGAAGGAGCTGGAGGAGCTGAAGGAGCTGAAGAAGCTGAAGGAGCTGGAGGAGCTGGAGGAGCCGGAGGGGCTGGAGGAGCTGAAGGAGCTGAAGGAGCTGAAGGAGCTGGAGGAGCCGGAGGGGCTGGAGGAGCTGAAGGAGCCGAAGGAACTGGAGGAGCTGAAGCTGAAGGAGCTGGAGGAGCTGAAGCTGAAGGAGCTGGAGGAGCTGAAGCTGAAGGAGCTGGAGGAGCTGAAGGAGCTGAAGGAGCTGAAGGAGCTGAAGGAGCTGGAGGAGCTAATCAGCTTTTTAGGAGGTAATCAGCGGGGGAGGAGATCTGACCAGAGGACAGAAGAGGAAGAATGACTCCTTCATTAGGACAGGGCGAGTTCAGAGCAACACATCTCCTCAAATCAGAACCTTCAGAAAATGACTTCCAGATGTCCAGATGTCCTGATGTCCAGATGTCCAGATGTCCTGATGTCCAGATGTCCAGATGTCCTGATGTCCAGATGTCCTGATGTCCTGATATCCTAATATCCTGATGTCCAGACGTCCAGACGTCCACCACTGAAACACCTAAGACATGTCAGGCATTCAAGAGAAACAGAAAACGCTCCAGATCCAATCAATGACACAAAGTTGGAGTTCATAGCTTTATTTCATACTATGAGGTCGAGGCACAAGTGAGATACACAAACACACACATATCTACACAAAATATATCTACACACACACAGACAGGTGCAGGACAGCTGCAGGGACAGGTGCAGGTACAGGGTCACTCTGGCAGCAGGTCGTCTCCCAGCTCCTCGTCCTCAAAGTCCTCCTCCTGACGCTTCTTGGCTCCAGTCTTGGGCCTTTCAACCTGCGGCCCCAGAGGGTCTGTGTATGAGGCATCTACACACACACACGCAGGCACGCACGCACACACACACACACACACACGCACGCACACACACACACACGCAGGCACGCACACACACACACACACACACGCACGCACACACACACACACGCAGGCACGCACACACACACACACACACACGCAGGCACGCACACACACACACACGCGCACACACGCACACGCACGCACGCACACACACACACACACACACACACGCAGGCACGCACGCACACACACACACACACACACACACGCACGCACACACACACACACGCAGGCACGCACACACACACACACACGCACGCACACACACACACACACACGCAGGCACGCACACACACACACACACACACGCAGGCACGCACACACACACACACGCGCACACACGCACGCACACGCACGCACGCACACACACACACACACACACACACACACACACAATAACAGTTAGTACAGTGTGCAGACACACATCGTTTTAAAAGAGAAGTAAAGGTGCTTCATGTTTAAAAGGGATTTAAAAACAGGCGAGGTCCTCTCAGAGCCAGAGCTGTCAAGAACAACACCAAAGCAGCTGAGAAAGCCTCGAGATGGCTCTGGATCCACAGAGGGGCCCCACAGTCTGATCAGGGGTCATCAGGGGTCATCAGGTGCTGTGTCACCACAAACACCTCATGACCCCAGATTATATCACTGATGATGTATCAAAGAACTCATGGAAGAGTCGCCCTGATACACATTTTGATCAGAGATTATAATGGTCATTACTCCCTTTAATTTTAATAATAAATAACCAAAACATCTTGGTTATAATAAACTCCTTATTTGTAAAAACCTATAAAAGTCCTGCTTCTCCAAAGAATCAAGGAAAGCCAAGTCTTTACTATTCATCTATGGTATGGAAAATATGGTGTGTTTGTGTGAACTCCGAGGGCAGCACACGTGTGCAGTGACTTAACCACTCCACCACCGGGCAGCACACAATGTAGTGTGTTCTGTCCAATGAAGTGAAGAAAGAGGATTTATCAGCACAGAAGACACGTCAGGTTTAGTGTCTCAAATAAGATTCAAAACTCTACAATTATCAAAAGAAAAAGGAGCTTAGGATTGACTTTATTTCATACAAAGACACGAGCAGGTGTTCAAATAAAGCCACTTGTGTTGGTGATGGTCAGCATATGCAAAAGTAGAATAAATGTTTAACACATTTAACACGATGCAAAAGCAATAAAGCCTCATTTATGATTGATCTCATTTATTCACATGGAGGCTATTATCATTTGGTCCCTATGCAACTGGTTTGCTCACAGCTTATGGATGCAACAGAGCTGTACATGTCATGTCCTGACCGCTGGGGACAGTGGACAGTGGACACAACAGCTCAACTTTTAAAAAGGTGACTAGAACAAGCTCTCAAGCTTCTCTCAGCTCATTTTCCAACAAATGTGATCTATGACCTGCTGAGGCCCAGTTTGTTTGTCTTCAACTGTCTAACGGGCTGTGAGCGCCCTCTGGTGGTTATTTACCACAACACAAACCTGACATTTAAAATAGTTGCAGGTATAAATAAAGCTACAGTGACCGAGCGTGGAACGCACAGAGCGTCTTCTGGACGTAAATGGAGCATAAATGATCCTTTAGAATCCCAGCACTGACTCAGAGGAAGTCCCACCTCTGTGAGACAAACTGTCTCTGTGTCTCCATTTGGTCCCCCGTCTCACCCCCGTCTCTTCTCTCCCCCGTCTCTCCCCCGTCTCTCCCCGTCTCACCCCCGTTTCTCCCCCCGTCCCTCCCCCGTCTCTCCCCCGTCTCACCCCCGTCTCACCCCCGTCTCACCCCCGTCTCACCCCCATCTCACCCAGTTCTTTGGTGCCACTGGTCTCGTAGGGTTCGTTGTTGCCGGGAAGAGGGCGGAGCCTGGAGCTGAGGCGTTCTCCTCTGCTGCTGCTGCTGTGGCCACTGTCTGGAAACACCAACCACAACGTTCACATGGAGCAGAGACATTCAACACTGTCCTGACGTTCACACCTGCTCAGCGCTCGACATGTACCAGTCATACACATGGTCCACAGGTCGACTGTACAGGTCATACACATGGTCCACAGGTCGACTGTACAGGTCATACACATGGTCCACAGGTCGACTGTACAGGTCATACACATGGTCCACAGGTCGACTGTACAGGTCATACACATGGTCCACAGGTCGACTGTACAGGTCATACACATGGTCCACAGGTCGACTGTACAGGTCATACACATGGTCCACAGGTCGACTGTACAGGTCATACACATGGTCCACAGGTCGACTGTACAGGTCATACACATGGTCCACAGGTCGACTGTACAGGTCATACACATGGTTCACAGGTCGACTGTACAGGTCATACACATGGTCCACAGGTCGACTGTACAGGTCATACACATGGTCCACAGGTCGACTGTACAGGTCATACACATGGTCCACAGGTCGACTGTACAGGTCATACACATGGTCCACAGGTCGACTGTACAGGTCATACACATGGTCCACAGGTCGACTGTACAGGTCATACACATGGTTCACAGGTCGACTGTACAGGTCATACACATGGTCCACAGGTCGACTGTACAGGTCATACACATGGTCCACAGGTCGACTGTACAGGTCATACACAGCGGCACGGCTATATAGCCTCATGGCTAACCCTAACCCGGCGCGGTCAAACAGCGCAGCAGTTTCAGGAGCCGCGGCGCGCGGCCCAAACTGCATGTTTTTTTTGCGGCTCTGTAGACACTCCCTTTAGAAAAACACAACATTTCAGTCATTGTCAATCTGCGAATTGAGACCAGGAAGATATTTATCCTACTCAGTTACTATTATAAGTATCTATCTTATCTATATATGTTTAAAAAACATATATAGATAAAAATGCATATTTGCACCAATTATAGAAGCTATTTATGGAAAAGTGTTATGTATATATATAACATGATAAACGTCTTGTCAGATGTAATTATTTGGGACATTTATCATTTTAGTTATTATATCATATAGTAAGCAGTCATTTTAAAAGGCCCATATCATGCAAAATCGACTTTTCCGAGCGTTTAACCTTCTTACAGTGCTTGGTACATCGTACATGTGGTTTTTTGATTGATTCCTGCCGTCTTTAGCTAGAGAATAGTCTCTCTCCTTCTCCTCGGATGAGCAAACGAACGGGGAATACTCACCAGGATGAGTCAGCCTGGTGAGTGCTGTAGCATGCTACCCTGTTCAGCCCCTCCTCCAGGAAGCACCTCTGCACCTCTAACACGCCCCCCCCTTCAACCCAAATATAACCTTAGGGTAGACTACGAAAGGGGAAAAAAGCATGATATGGGATCTTTAAGGTTTATAGATGTTGTAGGAGCCAAAATCCCTGATTGAAATGCAATGTTGGGAGCAGCCACAGAGGGTCGCTGTGGGCTCAGAAGCAAATGGTATTTGGGTGGGAACCTAGGTGCTGGGGACAGGTTACTAGACGGGCAAGCGCACAGTTTGTTGACCGCTTATGGCGGAACTGTTATGTAGTGATAACGTTATGGTGATTGTGGATTTTATTATTGATATGAAATGAAGCACTGTTTGGACTGGTTTTAAGACTTTGTAATCAATAAAGGAAGCCATAAACTTTGGAACTGCCTCGGGGAACTTTCTGGGATCAAACCAAACAGTGAGATAGAGCGTCGACTACCATGTCGTCTACAACATACGCAACTGGAACCTAACTAAAGCTGGAGCTGGAGCTGGAGCTGGAGCTGGAGCTAGAGCTAGAGCTGGAGCTAGAGCTAGAGCTGGAGCTGGAGCTGGAGCTGGAGCTGGAGCTGGAGCTGGAGCTGGAGCTGGACAAAGGACAAAGGACAGGGACAGTGGCTGTACTAGGGGACAAAGGGCAGGGACAATGGCTGTACTGGGGGACAAAGGACAGAAACTGTACTGGGGGACAAAGGACAGGGACAGAAGCTGTACTGGGGGACAAAGGACAGGGACAGTGGCTGTACTGGGGGACAAAGGACAGGGACAGAAGCTGTACTGGGGGACAAAGGACAGGGACAGTGACTGTACTGGGGGAAAAAGGACAGGGACAGTGGCAGTGACTCACCTGTCTTTACGCCCTCTGTGCCGCCGCAGGAGAGGGAGAAAAAGCAAGTTATTGGAAATCCACAAAGTAAGAACGAGTGATGAGCTCTGGATGTCCTCACTAGTGCGCACCACTACCTCCACCACTACCTCCACCACTATCTCCACCACTACCTCCACCACTACCTCCACCACTATCTCCACCACTATCTCCACCACTATCTCCACCACTACCTCCACCACTACCTCCACCACTACCTCCACCACTATCTCCACCACTACCTCCACCACTACCTCCACCACTATCTCCACCACTATCTCCACCACTACCTCCACCACTACCTCCACCACTATCTCCACCACTATCTCCACCACTATCTCCACCACTATCTCCACCACTATCTCCACCATTATCTCCACCACTATCTCCACCACTATCTCCACCTCTATCTCCACCACTACCTCCACCACTATCTCCACCACTATCTCCACCACTATCTCCACCACTATCTCCACCACTACCTCCACCACTATCTCCACCACTATCTTCACCACTACCTCCACCACTATCTCCACCACTATCTCCACCACTACCTCCACCACTATCTCCACCACTATCTCCACCACTACCTCCACCACTACCTCCACCACTATCTCCACCATTATCTCCACCATTATCTCCACCACTATCTCCACCTCTATCTCCACCACTACCTCCACCACTATCTCCACCACTATCTCCACCACTACCTCTACCACTATCTCCACCACTACCTCCACCACTATCTCCACCACTATCTCCACCACTATCTTCACCACTATCTCCACCACTACCTCCACCACTATCTCCACCACTATCTCCACCACTATCTCCACCTCTATCTCCACCACTACCTCCGCCACTATCTCCGCCACTATCTCCACCACTACCTCCGCCACTATCTCCGCCACTATCTCCACCACCATCTCCACCACCATCTCCACCACTTTCTCCACCACCACCTCCACCACTATCTCCACCACTATCTCCAGCTCTATCTCCACCTCTATCTCCAACACTATCTCCACCACTATCTCCACCTCTATCTCCACCACTATCTCCACCACTATCTCCACCACCATCTCCACCACCATCTCCACCACTATCTCCAGCTCTATATCCACCTCTATCTCCAACACTATCTCCACCTCTATCTCCACCACTACCTCCACCACTATCTCCACCACTATCTCCACCACCATCTCCACCACCATCTCCACCACTTTCTCCACCACCACCTCCACCACTATCTCCACCACTATCTCCAGCTCTATCTCCACCTCTATCTCCAACACTATCTCCACCACTATCTCCACCTCTATCTCCACCACTATCTCCACCACTATCTCCACCACCATCTCCACCACCATCTCCACCACTATCTCCAGCTCTATATCCACCTCTATCTCCAACACTATCTCCACCTCTATCTCCACCACTACCTCCACCACTATCTCCACCACTATCTTCACCACCATCTCCACCACTATCTCCACCACCAGATCCACCACTAACTCCAGCTCTATCTCTACCTCCATCTCCAACACTATCTCCAACACTTTCTCCACCTCTATCTCCACCTCTATCTCCACCTCTATCTCGTCCACTATCTCCACCTCTATCTCCACCTCCAGCTCTATCTCCACCACTATCTCCACATCCAGCTCTATCTCCACCACTATCTCTACCTCCACCTCTATCTCCACCACTATTTCCACCTCCACCTCTATCTCCACCACTATCTCCACCACTATCTCCACCTCTATCTCCACCTCCAGCTCTATCTCTACCACTATCTCCACCTCTATCTCCACCTCTATCTCCACCACTATCTCCACCTCCAGCTCTATCTCCACCTCTATCTCCAACACTATCTCCACCACTATCTCCACCTCCACCTCTATCTCCAGCTCTATCTACACCTCCACCTCTATCTCCAACACTATCTCCACCACTATCTCCACCTCCACCTCTATCTCCACCTCTATCTCCACCACTATCTCCACCTCCACCTCTATCTCCACCTCTATCTCCACCTCCACCTCTATCTCCACCTCTATCTCGACCACTATTTCCACCTCCACCTCTATCTCCACCTCTATCTCGACCACTATTTCCACCTCCACCTCTATCTCCACCTCTATCTCGACCACTATCTCCACCTCCACCTCTATCTCCACCACTATCTCCAGCTTTATCTCCACCTCTATCTCCACCACGCGAGGTTCAATTCAAGGCCTTTTCACTCCTGGATCTATTAAAACATGAGCTTCTCCTTAAAGTGCAGCTCATGATCTGAAGCTTCTTCACTTTTACATCAGAACATTTCATCATTAATGACATGTAGTTTAATTACGTCAATTTAATTATATTATTGACATCGTGCTAAACTGTACATTTGTATCTGTATTTACAGAAATCTATTTATTGTCATGGCTCAATATTTTAGAGTTATTATTCAGTGTTTTGTGGTTTATGGCAAATAAAATATAAAACCATAAAAAAAAGTCTAGTTTGTAACTTTATCACTGACGATGGAAATAATTCTGATTCTTATTAAGAACATGGAATGTTTCATCTACAATTAATTTATTAAATTATGATTTATTTATCTGCCAAATGTCAATCATTATTCACATGTTTATCTACATGCAAAACATGCTAAAGTCATGATGAAGTCAGTGTTCATGCTAAAGTCATGATGAAGTCAGTGTTCATGCTAAAGTCATGATGAAGTCAGTGTTCATGCTAAAGTCATGATGAAGTCAGTGTTCATGCTAAAGTCATGATGAAGTCAGTGTTCATGCTAAAGTCATGATGAAGTCAGTGTTCATGCTAAAGTCATGATGAAGTCAGTGTTCATGCTAAAGTCATGATGAAGTCAGGGTTCATGCTAAAGTCATGATGAAGTCAGTGTTCATGCTAAAGTCATGATGAAGTCAGTGTTCATGCTAAAGTCATGATGAAGTCAGTATTTATGCTAAAGTCATGATGAAGTCAGTGTTCATGCTAAAGTCATGATGAAGTCAGTGTTCATGCTAAAGTCATGATGAAGTCAGTATTTATGCTAAAGTCATGATGAAGTCAGTGTTCATGCTAAAGTCATGATGAAGACAGTGTTCATGCTAAAGTCATGATGAAGTCAGTATTTATGCTAAAGTCATGATGAAGTCAGTGTTCATGCTAAAGTCATGATGAAGTCAGTGTTCATGCTAAAGTCATGATGAAGTCAGTGTTCATGCTAAAGTCATGATGAAGTCAGTGTTCATGCTAAAGTCATGATGAAGTCAGTGTTCATGCTAAAGTCATGATGAAGTCAGTGTTCATGCTAAAGTCATGATGAAGTCAGTGTTCATGCTAAAGTCATGATGAAGTCAGTGTTCATGCTAAAGTCATGATGAAGTCAGGGTTCATGCTAAAGTCATGATGAAGTCAGTGTTCATGCTAAAGTCATGATGAAGTCAGGGTTCATGCTAAAGTCATGATGAAGTCAGTGTTCATGCTAAAGTCATGATGAAGTCAGTGTTCATGCTAAAGTCATGATGAAGTCAGTATTTATGCTAAAGTCATGATGAAGTCAGTGTTCATGCTAAAGTCATGATGAAGTCAGTGTTCATGCTAAAGTCATGATGAAGTCAGTATTTATGCTAAAGTCATGATGAAGTCAGTGTTCATGCTAAAGTCATGATGAAGACAGTGTTCATGCTAAAGTCATGATGAAGTCAGTATTTATGCTAAAGTCATGATGAAGTCAGTGTTCATGCTAAAGTCATGATGAAGTCAGTGTTCATGCTAAAGTCATGATGAAGTCAGTGTTCATGCTAAAGTCATGATGAAGTCAGTGTTCATGCTAAAGTCATGATGAAGTCAGTGTTCATGCTAAAGTCATGATGAAGTCAGTGTTCATGCTAAAGTCATGATGAAGTCAGTATTTATGCTAAAGTCATGATGAAGTCAGTGTTCATGCTAAAGTCATGATGAAGTCAGTGTTCATGATAAAGTCATGATGAAGTCAGTATTTATGCTAAAGTCATGATGAAGTCAGTGTTCATGCTAAAGTCATGATGAAGTCAGTGTTCATGCTAAAGTCATGATGAAGTCAGTATTTATGCTAAAGTCATGATGAAGTCAGTGTTCGTGCTAAAGTCATGATGAAGTCAGTGTTCGTGCTAAAGTCATGATGAGTCAGTGTTCATGCTAAAGTCATGATGAAGTCAGTGTTCATGCTAAAGTTATGATGAAGTCAGTGTTCATGCTAAAGTCATGATGAAGTCAGTGTTCATGCTAAAGTCATGATGAAGTCAGTGTTCATGCTAAAGTCATGATGAAGTCAGTATTTATGCTAGTCATGATGAAGTCAGTGTTCATGCTAAAGTCATGATGAAGTCAGTGTTCATGCTAAAGTCATGATGAAGTCAGTGTTCATGCTAAAGTCATCTAGATGCTCTAGGTGCTGTAGGTGCTGTAGGTGCTGTAGGTGCTCTAGGTGCTGTAGGTGCTGTAGGTGCTCTAGGTGCTGTAGGTGCTGTAGGTGCTCTAGGTGTTCTAGGTGCTGTAGGTGCTCTAGGTGCTGTAGGTGCTGTAGGTGCTCTAGATGCTGTAGGTGCTCTAGGTGCTGTAGGTGCTGTAGGTGCTGTAGGTGCTCTAGGTGCTGTAGGTGCTCTAGGTGCTGTAGGTGCTGTAGGTGCTCTAGGTGTTTTAGGTGCCCTAGGTGCTGTAGGTGCTCTAGGTGTTCTAGGTGCTATAGGTGCTGTAGGTGCTCTAGGTGCTCTAGGTGCTGTAGGTGCTATAGGTGCTGTAGGTGCTCTAGGTGCTCTTTCAGCCAAATACAAGCAGTTTTTCGTTACATTGCGCTGTAGGGAAAAAAGGTTTTCACGATTTCTTTGGCTGCAGCACCACTGGAGGCCACCGGGGGCGACATGCTGTGGCAAGCCACGCCCTCTCTAGGTATTATAATAGATCCATGAGCCACGCCCTCTCCAGGTATTATAATAGATCCATGTGCCACGCCCTCTCCAGGTATTAGAATAGATCCATGAGCCACGCCCTCTCCAGGTATTATAATAGATCCATGAGCCACGCCCTCTCCAGGTATTATAATAGATCCATGTGCCACGCCCTCCCCAGGTATTATAATAGATCCATGAGCCACGCCCTCTCCAGGTATTATAATAGATCCATGTGCCACGCCCTCCCCAGGTATTATAATAGATCCATGAGCCACGCCCTCTCCAGGTATTATAATAGATCCATGTGCCACGCCCTCCCCAGGTATTATAATAGATCCATGAGCCATGCCCTCTCCAGGTATTATAATAGATCCATGAGCCACGCCCTCTCCAGGTATTATAATAGATCCATGTGCCACGCCCTCTCCAGGTATGATAATAGATCCATGAGCCATGCCCTCTCCAGGTATTATAATAGATCCATGTGATGTGCAGCTTAAAATGAAGCCAACAGAAGACTTCCTGATCCATAACAACATTAACATAAACTACACAAAACTACAAAAGAAAAAAAGACAATGATTTGTAAAGTTCTTGTACAGTGGGCGTTCCCTCCGTGTGGGTGTGGCTTCAGCATGTCAGACCCTCCGTGTGGGTGTGGCCTCAGCATGTCAGACCCTCCGTGTGGGTGTGGCCTCAGCATGTCAGACCCTCCGTGTGGGTGTGGCCTCAGCATGTCAGACCCTCCGTGTGGGTGTGGCCTCAGCATGTCACTCACCTGAACCAGCACTGCCCTCTCTCCGGCTCTTGGCACTGCCATCCAGTCCCGACTTCACCCTCTGCAGAGGAACAGAACCACAAACAGGACTGGATCAGGACCGGTTTACAGTGTGTTGTGTGTGTTGTGTGTTATGTACAGTGTGGTGTGTGTCGTGTACAGTGTATAGTGTGTTGTGTGTCGTGTACAGTGTGTTGTGTGTCGTGTACAGTGTGTTGTGTGTCGTGTATAGTGTGGTGTGTGTCGTGTAGTGTATTGTGTGGTGTGTGTCGTGTACAGTGTGTTGTGTGTCGTGTACAGTGTGGTGTGTGTCGTGTACAGTGTATTGTGTGGTGTGTGTCGTGTACAGTGTGTTGTGTGTCGTGTACAGTGTGTTGTGTGTGGCGTGTGTGTTGTGTGTCATGTACAGTGTGTTGTGTGTCATGTACAGTGTGTTGTGTGTCGTGTGTCATGTACAGTGTGTTGTGTGTCGTGTGTCGTGTACAGTGTGTTGTGTGTCGTGTGTCGTGTACAGTGTGTTGTGTGTCGTGTGTCACGTACAGTGTGTTGTGTGTGG
>NW_027315768.1:2572163-2582163 GCF_026437365.1 Eucyclogobius newberryi | reverse complement strand
TTGTTTGCATGGAATGGAATGTCAGTGTAATCCCTCATTCGTCCAGGTGTGTTCCATAGTAGAAAAAGCTTCAGTTGTAGTCATCTGGGCTCAGTTTGAAAAAATAGACGTTTCGACTCTCATCCAAGAGTCATTGTCAATAAAAGAATTTAGGTCGAGAACTCCGATATTAATACTGTTCTGTGGTAAGACCCGCCCATTGGGAGGAGCCTTCCTGAAGTAGAAAGAGTTGTTTGTTTCAACAGAAACTCCCCCTTGTATCTACCGAGCCTATTCAGAATCTTAATGGGCTGTTAAAACCTCTTTGTCTTTGTGAGACCCTGGCTCGACCACCCTGAGTACCTGATTAGCATCTGAATGTCCTTTACCTTTCCAGGGGTTCAGAATCCCATTATAAATAACAGGAAGATGAAACCTAAGCCCTCCATTTCTGTTTAAAGAAGGTCTTTCTTTTTTAACAAAAATAGCTTCCTTGACTCCTCTTTCAAACCATCTTTTCTCCTGCTTAAAACCTTCACCTCACCGTCTTCAAACGAGTGATTAGAGGCTTCAAGATGGAGATGCACGGCACTCTGAGGTCCTGAACTAGTATTTCTTCTGTGCTGATAGAGCCTCTTGTGTAGAGGCTGTTTTGTCTCACCTATGTAACGTTCTTTACAACTTTCTTCACTGCATTGGATCGAATAAACTACATTGCTCTGTTTTTGAGTCGGCAACTTGTCCTTAGGATGAACCAGTTTTTGTCTTAAAGTGTTTCCTGGTTTAAAATAAACAGGGACTTCGTGTTGTCTAAAAATTCTCTGCAGTTTTTCCGACAGGCCAGACACATAAGGGATAGAAACACCCTTCCTTCTATGTTCAGTTTCCCTTTTGTCCTGCTTTTTGGTTCTCTTCACTCTGTTGAGAGCCCAAGCGGGGTAACCACAGGCTGAGAGGGCATTTCGGACATGTTTTTCCTCTTTCCTCTTGCCCTCTGAGCTGGTGGGCACACCTTGAGCTCTGTGTTGTAAGGTTCTGATCACACCCAGCTTATGCTGTAGTGGGTGGTTGGAACCAAAGAGCAGATACTGGTCCGTGTGTGTAGGTTTCCTATATACTTCTATTTGGAGTTTCCCGTCCTCTCCTCTGATCGTGGAACAATCAAGAAAGGCCAAGCGATTCTCCTTAGCGTCTTCTCTTGTAAACCTGATATGTGGGTCCACCGCATTGATGTGATCAGAGAAGGTTTCCAGCTCTTGTTTCTTAATTGTTACAAAAGTATCATCGACATAGCGGAGCCACAGTTTTGGAGCTATGCCTGAGAATGAGGACAGTGCCTTCTTCTCAAAGTGCTCCATGTACAGGTTGGCCACTATGGGAGAGACGGGCGAGCCCATGGCACAGCCATGAATCTGTCTGTAAAATTGTCCCCGGAATTGAAAGTAAGTGGTGTTCAGACAGATGTCCAACAGTTTACATATGTGTTCAGTTTGGTCCTTTCCTGTAGGGTGGTGTCTTCCTGCAGTCTGATCCTCACTGCTGCTACTGCATCAGTGGTCGGGATGCAGGTGAACAGGGACACCACATCATATGAAACCATGAGGTCATTTAACAACTATATTGGCTCCGCTTGTGGGGAATTCGGAACATCATGTGGAAAACACGCACAACTTTGTGGATAAAGTGAAACATCTCCAACTGGACCCAGATGACCTCATGGTTTCATATGATGTGGTCTTACCACAGAACAGTATTAATATCGGAGTTCTCGACCTAAATTCTGTTATTGACAATGACTCTTGGATGAGAGTCGAAACGTCTATTTTTTCAAACTGAGTCCAGATGAAACAACTGAAGCTTTTTCTACTATGGAATGGAATAGAATTCTCTTGTCTGTAAATGGACACTGGCACGTACCTCGTAGTAGTAGTGGAAGGCCTGGGACTTGTCTCCCTCACAGTGGTAGAGTTGGCCCAGTTGGGCCAGGGCCTTGGCGTCAGTGGGCACCACACTGAGCACCTGCATGAGCCAGTCCATGGCCTGAGGACGCTCCTCCACCAGCTCAAAGCTCACACACACACACGCCTAAGGAAAATACTGACTCCTGTGAAAAGTCATTCATTTGAATACGTTCAAATGATCTCAAAAAAGAGACATTCTACTAGAAGCACTTGTGGAGGTGGGATAGTACCAGGGGTGTGATCAGTCCAGTCCCAGTTCACAGGAAGTACAAGGGTCAACAGCAGGCAGTAAATGTCCTTCCACTCGAGACAGAGTTACAGAGGAGCTGAGGAGGGCGCTGGCTTCACCTCTCACCCATGACATACATGACACAGCATTGAGAGTCTTTTGGGCAGGCGCACCAGTTAATTCCATTCTCCTCATCAGAGACATAACTGTCCTTTTCCGGGTCTTGACGGGATGTAAAGTGAGCCAGCGCATAGTGGTGCCTGGTAAACATCTGGCTAAACTCCAAGATCCAGGATTTAGCCTGCTCCTGAAAGCTGGAGTTAAAAATGTTTCCTCTGCTGCTCATAAACATGAAACTATTTGACTTTATTTTAAATGGTTCTTTTCTCTGCATGCTAACATGTTTAGTAGAGTACCTTGTAATCCCAATGTGTTCGCTCTTCAAGGCAACTGCTGTTGTAATTTTGGGCGTTAGAAAAATAAATTGAATTTGTTTTATGCAAATATAACCACGGGACATTATCTCCATCGATAGAGTTTTAGTATTATGTCAATTTTTGCACAATCTTGGTTTTATACAATCTCTGAATTTGTATGAATACAACCAGAATACTTGTGCGGCTTCTTGTCCCGTTAGGTTGATGAATGCAACGATAGAATATCTCATCAAATCCTAGAATCAAGTCTAGATTAGATTTCCTTTTGAGACACTACATTTATTTGTCAAATAATAACTTTTGTATACCGTATAGTTGCCAGGTAGAGTTATTACCTGTAAGTGAGTCCAATCTGCTGCACATGTGCATCCGGTAAAGATTGAAAGCTGGGTATGACTTTTAGCTAAATTTTAATCATAATTGCGTTAATTAAAGGAATAATAGAGTATTTTTGGCGAGCAATTGAGTCGTTTCCTCGTGGCGTGGAGAGCCGAGTAGTTCTTCCACATGTCAATTATTCCCTGCGTGCTACTGCACACCTGCAGCCTGGTTCCCATAGCAGCACGTTTCCCTGGCTACACATGTGTGGTTGATATGCCGGTGTGTGTTTAGTGAGTTCCTTCAGTTACTAAAATGACACAGAGAAAGACTGTGTTCCAGCTCAGAAGAGACGGAAATCTGAGGAGACAAAAGACGATGCGATCAGCAGCGGAGCTGTTGGTGCTCACGCACGAGGTTTGATGGGAGAACCTCCTGTTCTTTGTTCTTGGGAAGAACAGGAGGAGGGGGGGTGCACATTTAAAAACAAGGGACTAACAGTCGCTTGAGTTCTCAAATCGGCGAAGATTGAGTGAAATGAGCAGTCAAAGTTGTCATATGCATTCAAATAATAATAAAGTGTATTTAAAGGATACAGAGAGGCAAGCTGGAACATGACCTGTGGACAGTTCCTCAGAATGGCGTGCAGCTTGTGAAAGCAGTCCAGGGCCTCGTCCAGTCGACTCAGCCTCTTATAGGTCAGACCTACATGTGACAGGTCAGTTAAAAAGACTTTAAGACATGAGCTTAATATGACAGATTATGGAACCAAACAAATAATGACAAAGACACATTAGATGTGTCTTTGAAAAAGAGAAATAAAAGAGACATTTTCTCTTTTATATTTCTTTCAAAAACAGTGATTATTCCATAGAATTATGAAGGTGTTTCAGATGCTTTTATTGTAAAACTATTTGGCCTCGTGGCACCATTTTCTCATCTCCATGGAAATTCCATACTGAGGTACATTTCAGGCATAGCAAAAATATCGCCATGGAGACAAATGGCAGATCCACTACATGTTACATAGTGAACACAAGTCAATTTTACCATTTTCAAGCAATCATCTGTACTTTCTGCGCTGCTACATTTTGAAGGAGATTGAAATGCATTTTGTACTGTATATAATAGTATATAATAGTATATAATACTAACAGACAATTCTAGTGTAAAATGGGAGAGAGAAGTGCAACCACACATGCAAAGCCCTTATCCACTAGAACAGATTTCAAACTTGAATTTGAAAAGGATCAATAACCAATACTGATTTACAATATGATAATGATAATGAAAATAACTCTTTTCTTACAATAGAATGGCAATTCCAACAAAAAAGGTACCATGCTAATTTAAACTAGTTTGGATACAGAACTAGATCATTTTGAATCTACTGAGGAATGGCCATAGTCAAATGGCAATTACTTTACTTTGAAAACCCTAGTTCAGTGTTGTAGGATCAAGTTTTAGCATTGTACTTTTACTCAAGTAAATAAGTAAAGAAATGGAGTACAACCTCTACTGCCAATGCTAACTCTTACACTCCTTCATCGTTCCTCTCTTCCGCTCTTCTATAACACATCCATCTTGAACTTTTAATCTGACTTCTCCAATTTATCCAACTTTTAATCTGACTTCTCGGACACAGTTACACCTGGAGTACGCCTGGAGTCCGCCTGGAGTACACATACCCAGGTTGTAGAGCGCCTCAGTACAGGAGGAGTCGTTCCGCAGAGCTTCCTTGTAGAACTCTGCGGCCTTCTCGTAGTCCTGCTGTTGGAACACAGTATTGCCCTTGTTGATGAGAGCAGCCGGGTTGTAGCGGTCCGCGGTCATGGCCAGGTCAGCGTAGCGGTCAGCCTGCTCAAAGTCCTTTTCCTGTAGGCAAACTACAGATTTACAAAGACGTTTTGGCCATGGCAACCCAATAACTGAAGTCCTGATGCAGCAGCCTTGTTCTGACGGTAGGTTCTCCCCAACAACTCATCCAAACTAATAGAGCACTTCTTTTTATAAACAGTTAATTTTTTGCTTTTTTATCCGTTTTTGTCTTCCAAACATTTTTGTTTTGACTTTTATTTAAAGTAAACCAAGGATTTTTAGAACATTTTGACAGTTTTAATGACATATGTGACGCCAGCGACATGTCCGGGAGAAGAACAGACTCTTGTGAACGCTGAGGAAATATCAACAAGATATTCATGAGCTACAAACACGGATATTTGTTGTAGAATCTGAAAAAGGACTTGAGATACAATTCCAGTGTCATCCAATGGTAAGAAGTCCACATTTTATACAAGAAAAACAGCTACTTTCAACCTAAACCGCAGTGACTCTGTGTCATCCCCAAAACTGTCTAAAGACCAGAAAGACCAGGATGTTTCTTGGATCAAACTTGGTGCAAAGCCTAAACGATACAAATATAATGTAAAGTCACCTAAAATACAGCCCACAAACAGATTTTTGCCACTTTCAGAGACGGAATTAAATGAACAGAGGAAAAATGTAATACATGACGCAGACAGAGGGAGGATCTGTGCCAAGCGTCAAGGTCACACAGATTGTCCTGATTGGAGACGTGACGCATGAAAAGATAAACACACATTCTTTTCCCAGCGCCACAGTGAGTGAGAGAACGTCAGTCCTTCCAAATGTCTTGTCTAAACATGGAGGAGTTAAACAGCTGATTGTGCTTGTGGTGCAGTCGACATGCAGCGAGAACAGACTGAAGTTTTGAAAAGAGACTTCCAAAAGAAGTCCACGTGCGGATGAAATGGAAATCAAAACATTCAGAAGTGGAACTGTTCTAAACATCGACAGTTTATTCGGCTGCTTCAGCTGAACACATGGCTGTCCAAAGAGTGTGCACCTAAAGGACTGCACTCCATTGAGGTGGAGCGAGGGTGCAGAGGTGGAGTGAGGGTGCAGAGGTGGAGTGAGGCATTGGACTGGGCCTGGACTGGGCCTGGACAGGGTCCTGAGCAGATAGTTAGAGAAGAGAGGAATGAGAGAAGAATTCCTGCTCCATCAGCCAGAGCCAATGTTTCAACATCAACAGCACCACAACCACAGCCTCCACCAAAGGATTCATTAGCAGCCACTCCACCACCACCACCACCACCAGAAAAGGATTCAGCTCCAGCTGCTCCACAATCACCTCCACCGCCTCCAGCAGTAAGTAATAGTAATAGTAGTAATAAGTATACTCCCTGAAGGAGCCTTCAAGAGATTTTACACTGACAGCACCAGAAGCACAGGAAGAGCAAAGGACGCCAAATCAATCACCTGTAAACACATCTCTACAGAAGACTACATCACAGCCACAGAAACAGCCGTGAGGAACAACAAAATTACAGAATGGGAGGCTGCAGACCTGAGGCTACGAGTCACAGCTGAAGTGAAGAGTGCCAAACCGCCTCCTTCAAACATTACATCTGAAGAGAGGAAAGAACTCTCAGCACTACAAAAAGATCTCAGCATTAACATTCTGCCGGACAAGGGACGCTGCACTGTGATACTCAACACACTGATTATGAAGCCACAGTCCACAGCCTCCTGGAGGACATGCTTGAAAAAAGACAAGGTGAAGTGTCTTGCCTAAGGACACAATGACATTTGCTCTAGCGCCCCACTGTGGCACCTTGTGTTCCAGCGGCCTCCCATTCAAGTACTGACCAGGCCCCGCCCTGTTTAACTCCAGAGAGCTGACGGGATCAGGCATGAACCAGCAGGGACCATCAAAGTATCTATACATACTGTAATTCTGTATAAAATATACTGAGCAGTGCAGTACTAATGCGACAGCAAAAAGGGGGATAGTAGTATAATGGGTAGTACCTGAAAACTTCAAAACTACGAAAACTATGAATTTCAACAAAGTGTAGGTGTCTGTTTTAGGCTACCATGAAGGCTACCATGAAGGCTACCACGAAGGCTACCATGAAGGCTACCATGAAGGCTACCATGAAGGCTACACAGAAGGCTACCATGAAGGCTACCGTGAAGGCTACACAGAAGGCTACACAGAAGGGTACCATGAAGGCTACACAGAAGGCTAGCATGAAGGCTACCATGAAGGCTACCATGAAGGCTACCATGAAGGCTACCATGAAGACTGCCATGAAGGCTACACAGAAGGCTACCATGAAGGCTACCATGAAGGCTACCATGAAGGCTACCATGAAGACTGCCATGAAGGCTACCATGAAGGCTACCATGAAGGCTACACAAAAGGATACCATGAAGGCTACACAAAAGGCTACCATGAAGGCTACCATGAAGGCTACCATGAAGACTGCCATGAAGGCTACACAGAAGGCTACCATGAAGGCTACCATGAAGGCTACCATGAAGGCTACCATGAAGACTGCCATGAAGGCTACCATGAAGGCTACCATGAAGGCTACACAAAAGGATACCATGAAGGCTACACAAAAGGCTACCATGAAGGCTACCATGAAGGCTACCATGAAGGCTACCATGAAGGCTGGATATTTGTCATGTATGTGTTCTTCTAATAGGAGTATCACGACTTACCAGGAAGTAGAGGCAGGAGAGGTTGGTGGCCGCGGCGCTCTTCACACGACTGTCCTTCTTCTCAAACGTTTTAAGAGTCTCCACCGCCTGAAAATCAAAGCACAGACTTCAGTGTCATTAGTCTGCACTGAGAGACCTTCACCACTAGGGGCAGGAATCACTACGCACAAAACGCTTGCATAAACGATGAATTTCAAAGAACATTCACTGAAGCCATAATTGAGCTACACAGAATGAAGTAGACTTACACTGGAGGGTCAGTCATGGAGATATTAGATAAGACTAGATTCTGTTACAGACAAATGTAAATATGACACTGACGACACAGAGTCACACGTGTAAATACACATGACTGAGGTTCTTCCATCTTAGAAGGTACACTATAACCTTTCAGGTGTCCTGCTTGTCTCCATGGAGATGTTATTGCTGTCCATGGAAGGTTCCAGAGTGTGGAATTAACGTCTCCAAGAAGACAAGCTGCTGATGCTACGCTATGCTAAGTATTTGTCATTGAGTAAACGTTAAGAGAAGCTGAATGGTGCCTCAGTGAGCCAAGCAGGTGTCCAACCCTCCAGAGAAGTCCCACTGGAGGAACCTCTTAGAACCACAGGGACCACACTTAGGGGATGTTTTAGCTCCTGGGACGAGCACACTTCAGACATTATCTTGTTTTATTCATTTTCTGACTGAGACGAACTGTTTTGATGCAAAAGAAAAATAAATTGAACACAAAAATACCAATCTTAACTGCACAATTGTATTTTATTGTTAATTTCATTGTTTGTTTGAGCCTTTCGAAAAATTACATTTGTATCTGAACTTAATTGAATATTTAAATGTGCTAAAGTCAGTTGGAGCCACTGGTTCCTCTGGCTGAACAGGGAGGGTGGTTCCTCTGACTGAACAGGGACTGGGTGGTTCCTCTGACTGAACAGGGACTGGGTGGTTCCTCTGGCTGAACAGGGACTGGGTGGTTCCTCTGACTGAACAGGGACTGGGTGGTTCCTCTGACTGAACAGGGACTGGGTGGTTCCTCTGACTGAACAGGGACTGGGTGGTTCCTCTGGCTGAACAGGGACTGGGTGGTTCCTCTGACTGAACAGGGACTGGGTGGTTCCTCTGACTGAACAGGGACTGGGTGGTTCCTCTGACTGAACAGGGACTGGGTGGTTCCTCTGGCTGAACAGGGACTGGGTGGTTCCTCTGACTGAACAGGGACTGGGTGGTTCCTCTGGCTGAACAGGGACTGGGTGGTTCCTCTGGCTGAACAGGGACTGGGTGGTTCCTCTGACTGAACAGGGACTGGGTGGTTCCTCTGGCTGAACAGGGACTGGGTGGTTCCTCTGACTGAACAGGGACTGGGCATAATAGGGACTGAAATAGACTGACTATAACTGATGGTCTATGGACCACAGGAAACACAAAAGGCAGAACTACCACTGAACAAAGCAGGTTAACATACATCCACCTTAGGCACGCAAGGGAGGACATGAGAGGACATGAGAGGACATGAGAGGACATGAGAGGACATGAGAGGACATGAGAGGACATGAGAGGGCATGAGAGGGCATGAGAGGGCATGAGAGGGCATGAGAGGGCATGAGAGGACATGAGAGGACATGAGAGGACATGAGAGGACATGAGACGTGTGAGGAGCACACAAATACAATATGTCTCCTTTGAGTGAACATTATACAACTGAAGCTTTTTCTACTATTATACAACTTGAAACATCCGGCGCCTTCTGCGGCCACATAACGGGTCAGTGTGGTGGACAGTGTGGTGGACAGTGTGGTGGACAGTGTGGTGGTCAGTGTGGTGGACAGTGTGGTGGACAGTGTGGTGGACAGTGTGGTGGTCAGTGTGTTGGACAGTGTGGTGGTCAGTGTGTTGGACAGTGTGGTGGACAGTGTGGTGGACAGTGTGATGGACAGTGTGGTGGTCAGTGTGGTGGTCAGTGTGGTGGACAGTGTGGTGGACAGTGTGGTGGACAGTGTGGTGGACAGTGTGGTGGACACAGTGTGGTGGACAGTGTGGTGGACAGTGTGGTGGACAGTGTGGTGGACACAGTGTGGTGGACAGTGTGGTGGACACAGTGTGGTGGACAGTGTGGTGGACAGTGTGGTGGACAGTGGTGGTGAAGGAGAGATGAGAGGGGCAGGAGCACGCTGACCTTACTGAAGTCCTTCTGTCGGAGATAAGTGATGGCCTTGTTGATCTCCAGGTCATTGGCCAGTTCCACGTACTGAGAGTTCTTCACCATCTCCACACACCTGAGCACAGGACCACATGGTGGGACCACACAGAGGGACCACACAGTGGGACCACACGGAGGGACCACACAGAGGGACCACACAGTGGGACCACACAGAGGGACCACACGGAGGGACCACACAGAGGGACCACACAGTGGGACCACACAGTGGGACCACACAGAGGGACCACACAGAGGGACGTGTTAGCTCATAGTAGATGTCAGACGTGCAGATCACTCGGTGTCACATTGGACTGTTACTAAAACTACGTCAGCCTTGGGCAGTTTC